>NC_036861.1:689845-691643 GCF_002910315.2 Salvelinus sp. IW2-2015
CAGCTTTTCCACATAACTCGTAACTTAGGAAAAGTGGTCACGATGTCCGGAGGTCTGGATGTGCTGCAGATGAAGGAGGAGGATGTGCTCAAGTTCCTGGCAGCCGGGACCCACCTGGGAGGTACCAACATGGACTTCCAGATGGAGCACTACACGTACAAGAGAAAGAGTGATGGTGAGTGGAGGAATATGAGATCCCTGGTTATTTGTCGCTTTATGATCTGAAGACTTTCTGAACTCGCACATATTTTGACTGGGGAGGATGTGAATGCTTTTCTTCCAGCCCTGCATTATTATACGTAATTCAACTATTTGTGGTCTTGAATCAGGTGCTGGGCTGGAACAATAGTCTGCACACAAGTTTATAGGATCAGAGTTGGGAGACCTCTGAAATACACATTCCCCTTCTAAAAGCACTTGCGTTGTCCGGTCAGTGACTGGGTGAGTTGTCGTTGGAAGGGAATAGTAAAACCACCACTGTGGGTGAGATGGCAGTCTGAAACCGTAACTGACCTATCTCAATCAGTGATGGAACATCTCTTCCTAATATTGAATGTTTTTCTCTAGCTCAAACACTTATCCAATAGATAATGAGCTCAATGTGGGTGTAACACCAGTCCTCAGTCAGTTTTAACCGGTACAGTCTTTTTCTTCATTGATTGTCCTGAGAAAGGCTAGCATGTGTATAGACATTATGGCTGTATGGATGTCGGGAATCAACATGTAAATAATGTAACTGGTTGTCCCATCAGGTGTATACATTATCAACCTGAAGAAGACATGGGAGAAGCTGCTGCTGGCTGCTCGTGCCATCGTGGCCATTGAGAACCCAGCTGATGTCTGCGTCATCTCCTCCAGGAACACTGGACAGGTGAGACCCCCACTGCTAGCTCACCTGACATATGAGGGCCCAGAGTTTCTCCTGGGTTATGTTCAGGAGGCGCAAAATGGAAGTCAACGGTCTAAAGAGGAGAGGTACTATCTATACTTGTCCAATAAGAAACTTGTTTTTATTTACTGGTGTGCCCTAATGAACATTACTTTGGTCAGCTCAGTTGGCCTGACGGCACACAATTAAAGCCTGGCACTGTGATGTCTGTGTTCAGGTGTCGGAAGTGTGCCAGAGTGATCCGGCCGGGTTTTCGCTAACATCAGTAGGGCTGCTGCCCAATGACTGGAGTTTGATAGTGACCTGAGCCACAACCAAAACATACTAAATTACTGCTATGTTATATTCTTGACTGGGTCACCTGACAATCCACTAACTCCACTCCCCGTTCTCCTCCAACCAGAGGGCTGTGCTGAAGTTTGCATCTGCCACCGGCGCCACCACCTTCCACGGTCGTTTTACCCCCGGAACCTTCACCAATCAGATCCAGGCTGCTTTCCGTGAGCCCCGCCTCCTGATCGTGACAGACCCCCGTGCCGACCACCAACCCCTGACTGAGGCCTCCTACGTCAACATCCCCACCATCGCCATGTGCAACACTGACTCTCCCCTCAGATACGTGGACATTGCCATCCCCTGCAACAACAAGGTACAGACAGGCCATAGACTACAGATGTATGTTCTAGTGGTCTTACATTTTTATATGACTTGAACAGCCTATCATATCAGTTTTGTCCCCAATGGTGTTTCCTCAGTGAAAGAGTAGATGGTAACTTCCGCTGATATCTTGGTCAACTGATGGAAATATGCAGCACACAATTAAAGCCTGACACGGTCTGATGTCTGTGTTCAGGTGTCGGAAGTGTGCCAGAGTGATCTGGCCGGGTTTTCGCTAACATCAGTAGGGCT
>NC_036861.1:692527-727479 GCF_002910315.2 Salvelinus sp. IW2-2015
GGGTGAGTTGTCGTTGGAAGGGAATAGTAAAACCATCACTGTGGGTGAGATGGCAGTCTGAAACCGTAACTGACTCATCTCAATCAGTGATGGAATAACTTGAAGCAAAATATGCTTCTGATGTGGTGTTGTATGCTTGCGCTAAGAATCCATATACCTGTGGTGCCTGCTTACCTGAGCTCTCACTCAAATTGTGACGTCACATCCCTAATTTKTAACCTCTTTGTCCCGTTCCAGATTGAGAAGGAGGAGCAGGCCGCGGCCGAGAAGGCTGTTGGCAAGGAGGAGTTCCAGGGCGAGTGGACCGCCCCCACGGCCGACTTCGCCCAGCCCGAGGTGGCCGACTGGTCCGAGGGAGTGGCAGTGCCCTCTGTGCCCATCCAGCAGTTCCCTGCTGGCATTGAGGGTAAGAGCTTCACCGAGGGTAAGCGATGAATACACAGGAGTGGAGGCCACAAATGMAAAGGTGGATGGAGTAGCACATTTTGACAATCACAAAACAAAATGGCTCCCGGAATAAATTTGACTCAAGCTTTGTTTAATTCTCCTTTTCAGCCGCTGCTCCTTCCAAGGCCCCAGCTGCAGCTGAAGGCTTTGCTGGTAAGTTCTACKGAAAGTAAATTAGTATTGCCCCTTTTTTGCCCATCTAGGACTTAAAATGTCCTATATGACCAACACAGAGGGGTAGAGTAGTTCTCTCATAAACCTGTAGTGAAGCATCAAATCCTCACTGCGGATCCTGTCGGGAGAAACACAATTTTTCTTGACTGGAAATGTCTACAATAAGTGGTTTGATTGTATTCTCACACACACATGATTGTATTCCTACAGAGGATTGGAGTGCCCAGCCTGCCACAGAGGATTGGTCCGCTGCCCCCACTGCCCAGGCTACCGAGTGGGGTGGTGCATCCGCTGATTGGTCTTAAGTGGTGTCAATTACTCGAGTCAAAAGCTGTGCTGTAAACGGTGACGTCAATAAACTTGGCTTATTGTTTTTAAACTTGTGTTTTTCTTGTGGTGAGGTCGATTACAAATACATGGATTTATTATATTGGGTATTTTGCATTGACATAGAATTCTGTCTTCTACTCTTGTGGTGTCTTCAGCTTGGCCTTCAACACTCAACCACGGAGTCACAATGTAAACACATAAATCAGAAATCCATACAAATGTTATATAGACTGTTCAGTATAAAATTGATATATAAAGATAGAATCATTAGTTGTTGCATTGAATGGTAAATACCCATTTTGTTTCTTGAAGAATATAATTTATAAATGGCTAATGAGCTTATTTCAACTATTACAACGCTTATTGTTTCAATTAGGGATTCTAGCTATGAAGATGAATAACAGACAGTTGACTCCTGTTTGCACAAATTCACATCACAGGTTGCAACCTGTTCTGCACAAATTCACATCACAGGTTGATTGTAGGAAGTTCTTGACAGATTTTATCCTATTTGGCCTCATGTCCATAAAAATGTTTAATTGGGGTGGCTAGATTATGGATCATGCATTATATATATCTATATATAGCAGGCCTGGGCAACTCAAGTCCTCTGGGCCTGATTGGGGTCACACTTTTGCCCCAGCTAACACACCTGACTCCAATCAACTAATCATGACCCTTTAAAAGCAATTAATTTAAATCGGGTGGGGGCAAAGTGTGACACCAAATTGGCTACATTTAAATGACATGAACAGAATCTATGTGCACTTGTTAGGCACGCGCGCATTTAGCAAGACTAAATCCACGTTATAATGCCCACCCAATGAAAGTGATGGTCAAAGCAGTTTCTGGGTGAAAATATTATCACCCCAGATGGGACTCGAACCCACAATCCCTGGCTTAGGAGGCCAGTGCCTTATCCATTAGGCCACTGGGGCTGTTCTGAAGACATAACAAAACCACTGTATTTCAATGCTATTTGTGGCACTTTTTATTTTRTGGTAATGTTATTATCAAACATGCACGACAACGGGGCTAAATCCAGAGTTCAATTTGCATTTCGACATGTGATCCTGAAGTGAAAAAGAGGATGAACGACGTTGCTAGGCAACACAAGCGTAATCCTCACATGGCAAGGAAATCACAGTCAGATGATCCATTAGCTAGTGGCTAACGTTAGCTAGTTTGATGCTCTTCGTTCACCTTATTCATGCTATTCTTTGATTACAATTTTAGACAGCGAAGAGGTRTCTTTTGTTTTCGTATCTGTTGGTTCACTGTTAGCTAGATAGTCAGACAGCAAACGCAAGCTAATTCTAGCAAGAAAAGTTATAATAGTAATAACGTTAGTTAAKGTGTAGCTAATTTACGTTAGTGTTATCTAGCTATATTCAATTTCTCCATACTGAAGAGTGACATTATGCAAGAGTAACTGCTGTGCGGTCATGGTAAGTCTTACAAGTTAGCCTACTAGTTGCGTAACTTGTTGGTTAGCTAAAAGTCCTGCTATGTAGTTAACGTTAGCTAGTTAGCTTTCTAGATTAATCATTGTCGCTTGCCAGCTACCAAACCAAAGTCTATTTCACCTATCTGTGATATGTGACGAGGTTCATTTTAAAGTAATGGCAGTTAGCTAGTTTAACAGAGGATAACTGCGATAGCTACACGATATCCATTAAAACATGACTCTATTTTACCAAATATGCAAATATTGTTTGAATCCCGCTTTAGTAAACAAATTGCCAGCTGTCATGTCCACAATAAGGATTCTCTTCCTTGTCACATCCATCCAGATTCTGTCTCGGGTGAAGCCAGCAGTAGGTGGAGATTCTGCAGCTAGCGTCAGTGAGAAGAAGAAGAAAAACAAAGCCAAGAAGAGCCCTCGCCTGGAGGAATACCTCAACCAGAGAGACTACCTTGGGGCACAAACTCTGTTAGAGGTAGCCAGATAGGAACTCATGTAGCTATCTGTCATGTGCAATCAGCAAATGAATGATGAGCAACTCTGTAATAAATGTGACAGAAGATATGTGATCTGTGAAAGTCCTGTGTCCTCAACATTCTCCTTCCTCATTCTTGATATTGCACTGTCTATAAGGTCTTTCTGTTTCCTTATTACAGTTGCATAGGTGTGAGTGAGAGCACTGAGTCCTACTGTTGATGTGTTGCTTTGTCTTTCAGTTTCAGCGAGATGTTGGAGAAAAAGAGGAGCATGCAGACCTTTGGATTGGCTACTGTGCCTTTCACTTGGGTGATTACAAGAGAGCAATGGAGGTAGGTGTGTGTTCAGTCAAATTCATTCTTGTCTGAAAAAAAGCATTTTTTACAATATGACACACACTACYGTTCAAAAGTTTGGGTTCACTTAGAAATGTCTTTTTTTTAAAGAATTTTCTGTCCATTGAAATAACAKCAAATTGATCAGAAATACAGCAAGAGGACAAGTACATTAGAGTGTCTAGTTTGAGAAACAGACGCCTCACAAGTCCTCAACTGACAGCGTCATTAAATAGTACCCGCAAAACACCAGTCTCAACGTCAACAGTGAAGAGGCGACTCCAGGATGCTGGCCTTCTAGGCAGAGTTCCTCTGTCCAGTGTCTGTGTTCTTTTGCCCATTTTAATATTTATTTTTATTGGCCAGTCTGAGATATGGCTTTTTCTTTGCAACTTTGCCTAGAAGGCCAGCATCCCGGAGTTGCCTCTTCACTGTCCTCTTGCTCAGTTGTGCACCGGGGCCATCCCACTCCTCTTTCTATTCTGGTTAGAGACAGTTTTTGCTGTTCTGTGAAGGAAGTAGTACACAGCGTTGTACGAGATCTTCAGTTTCTTGGCAATTTCTCACATGGAATAGCCTTCATTTCTCAGAACAAGAATAGAGTGACGAGTTTCAGAAGAAAGTTCTTTGTTTCATGCTCCAGCTCATGCTTCAGATACTTAACTAACTAGTCTAAGGCCAGTTTTATTGATTCTTTAAATCAGAAAAACMGTTTTCAGCTGTGCTAACATAATTGCAAAAGGGTTTTCTAATGATCAATTAGCCTTTCAAAATCTTAAACTTGGATAAGCTAACACAATGTGCCATTGGAACACAGGAGTGATGGTTGCTGGTAATGGGTCTCTGTACGCCTATGTAGATATTCCATTAAAAATCAGCTGTTTCCAGCTACAATAGTCATTTACAACATTAACAATGTCTACACCCTATTTCTGATCAATTTGATGTTATTTAATGGACAAAAAAATTGTTTTTCTTTCAAAAACAAGTACATTTCTAAGTGACCCCAAACTTTTGAATGGTAGTCTATTTATTTCAATGACAGGAGTACAGGGCCTTGACACTCAGGTTAGAAGAACCAGGGGAGGTGTGGGTGTATCTGGCCTGCACTCAGTTTTTCCTGGGGCTCTACAGAGAGGCAGAGGAGGCTGCAAACAAGGGTGAGTATTAAGCAAAAATGTTTTKTCGTTTTTCATCCTACTGTTTCTTGCCCTAGTTGATAAGGTATTCCCTCTGTTTTTTTTCTTCCTGTAGCTCCAAAGTGTGCACTTCAGAATCGCCTGCTCTTCCACTTGGCTCATAAGGTCAGAACTGTTCCCTTTCTCAATTCTTTAATATGTTAATGAGTATTTCTCATCGTTCTTTCTTTTTTGCTTCTGTACAGTTGCTTGTGCTGAGCGATTTAGAGCTTTTTAGGTCGGTTCAGTTTCAGTTACATTATTTCAAAAATAATAACGGTTTTCGATTTCAACACTTTTTTTCCTAGACATTAAAAGCACTATTCATTATGTGAGTTTTAATGCTGTAAGAACACAGAATAAAACAATTAGTGTAAGTCCCATGAAGATAGTGACTGCCCATGACTGTTTATCACTTATTAACCATCATTTATTCACATTACTTTAATCAAATATTTCAGTTGTTGKGTATATTACATTTGTTTTAAGCCTATTTGATGAGTTTATTATTTCATTCCAAGTCATCGTCTCATCACTATAGAGCTGCTACCTATGCTGTCTGACAAAACTATTTTAGTAGTTCTTCAAAGTAAATAAGGCATACTTTTATGACTGCTGAATACCAATTATCAATCATAGATCATGTATTTTCAGGTAGAGATACGTCCCGGAGCAACTGCTYTCTATCCCTCTCGATCACATGTTCTTCTGTCTCTTCTCTCCGTCTCAGACCGGACAAGTAGRCACGCAATGGATAATGGTCATTGTAGTTAGTTTAGCACAGAAAATGTGGTAATTATGTAGAATATTGGCCTTTTGGAAACTACAACCCCTTACTACATCGTACAGTCTGGGCTTGATTTCATTTATCTCTGGAGAAACTGCGCATTGAGCACAAAATGGAATTCAAATAATTGAACCAACATCGGTCAATTCGTTGTTTAAAGACGGAAAAATAACCGACATTTCGATGAATTGCTCAGCTCTAACAGTTGCATAAAATCATGTTTTACACAATTCCCAAGTGTCAGTACTTATACTGAACAAAAATATAAACGCAACATGCAACAATTTCAAAGATTTTACTGAGTTACAGTTCATATAAGGAAATCAGTCAATTGAAATAAATTAATTTGGCCTTAACATAACTGGGAATACAGAAATGCATCTGCTGGTTACAGATACCTTAAAAAAGGTAGGGGCGTTGATCAGAAAACCAGTCAGTATCTGGTGTGACCACCATTTGCCTCATGCAGCGCGCGACACATCTCCTTCGCGTAGAGTTGATCAGGCTGTTGATTGTGTCCTGTGGAATGTTGTCCCACTCCTCTTCAATGGCTGTGCGAAGTTGTTGATAAGGGAGCGAACTGGAACACGCTGTCGTACATGTCGATCCAGAGCATCACAAACATGCTCATTGGGTGACATATCTGGTGAGTATACAGGCCATGGAAGAACTGGGACATTTTCAGCTTCCAGGAATTGTGTACAGATCCTTGTGACATAGGTCAATGCATTATCATGATGAAACATGAGGTGATGGTGGCGGATGAATGGCACAACAATGGGTCTCAGGATCTCGTCACATTATCTCTGTGCATTAAAATTGCCATCGATAAAATGCAATTGTGTTCATTGTCCGTAGCTTATGCCTGCCCATACCATAACTCCACCGCCACCATGGAGCACTCTATTCACAACATTGACATCAGCAAACCACTCGCCCACACAACGGTTGTGAGACCGGTTGGACATACGGTCAAATTCTCWAAAATTATATTGGAGGCGGCTTATGGTAGAGAAATTAACATTCAATTCTCTGGCAACGGCTCGCCAATTACAAGCTCCCTCAAACAYTTTAGACATCTGTGKCATTGTGTTGTGTGACAAAACTGCACATTTCAGAGTGTACTTTTATTGTCCCCAGCACAAGGTGCACTTGTGTAAKGATCATGCTGTTTAATCAGCTTTTTGATATACCACACCTGTCAGGTGGATGGATTGTGTTGGCAAAGGAGAAATGCTCACCAACAGTGATGTAAACAAATTTGTACACACAATTTGAGTGAGTGAAATAAGCTATTTGTGCATATGGAACATTTCTGGGATCTTTTATTTCAGCTCATGAAACATGGGACCAACACTTTACATGTTTATATTTTTGTTTAGTGTACCTTTTTCCTTTCTTTGTAATGCTACTGTAGGTGCACACCTACTTGTGTAATAATAAACCAATAGACAAACCAACCATGCCTTTCCTCTCTGTTCCCAGTTCAACGATGAGAAGAAGCTGATGGGTTTCCACCAGAACCTGGAGGATGTGACTGAGGACCAGCTGAGCCTGGCCTCCATCCACTACATGAGATCACACTACCAGGAGGCCATCGACATCTACAAACGCATCCTGCTACAGAATAGGTACTTATRCTGGGCCATTCTCCCATGTCCCYTCATCAAAATCACTGATAGGCAAGAGCATAGTCCCACAAATCCCTCATATGCCAGATTACAGTGGTCCCACTAGTACYAATGGGTATTGTGGATTGTCTGAATGAGTCAGTGTCAATTTTACTRTAAATTCTTATAWCTATATACAGTAAACATACTATAAGCCATAYATTTAGGATGAAGTATTAGAAAATTGGAAGGACACATTTCCTTGTGTTGAGACCGAGACAAGAAGATGGAGGGAGGCTATAGTTATTTTGCAGTGGAGGAAGATGCATTGGAGAAAGTGGAGAAAGGTGCATTATATTAGACGGTGCAGTCAAAAAGCAAGAGAGAAAGATGCACAAGGACTTCTATTCAAGAACGCAGTGTGAGCTATGGGACTAGCTATTGGATGTTTTACCATACTTATTGATTTTTCTTTTAACCCCAGAGATTTCCTGGCTCTTAACGTGTACGTAGCGCTGTGCTACTACAAGTTGGACTACTATGATGTTTCCCAAGAGGTGTTGGCTGTGTATCTGCAGAGTATTCCTGAATCCACCATCGCTCTCAACCTCAAGGCCTGCAACCACTTCAGGCTGTACAACGGCAAGGCAGCCGAGGTAAAGCAACTCCGTATGTGTCGACGGTCAAAACAGACTGCCGTGCATCTACACRCGTTTGCCTGACATCCACAGTCGATGTTTATGCCTACACTTGTCACGTTACAGCAATAAATAATGTGGTTCAATTTGTTCTTTTCTCTCTCAGGCTGAGTTAAAGAACCTCATAGACATCTCCTCYTGCTCCTTTGAGTTTGCTAAGGAGCTTATCCGGCATAACCTGGTAAGCCGTTCCACCACCTCTGTTGTGTGACTGTTTGCATGACAGTGACCCCATGCTCTATAACCTTTGACCTCTATCACCCCAGGTGGTGTTTCGTGGTGGGGAGGGGGCGTTGCAGGTGCTGCCCCCGTTGATTGATGTCATCTCTGAGGCTCGGTTGAACCTGGTCATCTACTACCTCAGACAAGGTGGGCCTTAGCCACTGGTGGTTGTCTTTGAATCCTAATCCTAACATTGAAAAGTTGAATGGCTATTTTGTCATCAGTAATGTGCATCTTTATGTTTCAGATGATGTTCAAGAGGCTTACACCCTCATAAAAGACTTGGAGCCAACCACACCACAGGTAGTAATCGTTTCACATGATCAGGTGTCATAAGCTGAGGAAGTCTCGTTGTTTAAAGACTAAAGCCTTAATAGCATACATGCAGTGTCTTAACACAATCTATTTATTTAAGGAGTACATTTTGAAAGGAGTGGTGAATGCTGCTTTGGGTCAAGAAATTGGATCGGTGAGTAAGTGTTTGACAAACTACCCGAAAACCCCCTAGGACCACACAGTAGAAATGTCTGAGTAGATTAGGAATGTCTTATRAACCTGGTTTAGTAGAWCATCACTGATATGAAATCTGACTGACTGACTAGCAGTCTCTATTCCCTCCTCCTCGTCCCTGCCTGTATCTCTGCTGCAGAGGGATCACCTGAAGATCGCTCAACAGTTCTTCCAGCTGGTCGGAGGCTCAGCCAGCGAATGCGGTAATGTGAATGTATGAATCCAAAGCGATTCAACCAAGAAGCTAGGAGTTAGCATGTATGTGTGTGTGTATGTCTGCGTGTGAGTGAGCATGTGCATCTTTGTCTCACTGTCTGTATCTCGCTCTCCTCAGACACGATACCTGGAAGACAGTGTATGGCTTCCTGTTTCTTCCTTCTGAGGCAGTTTGAAGACGTTCTCATCTACCTCAACTCAGTCAAGGTTTGCATGGCCCAAAGCATGTACCACTAGGACAGTACACCACATAGGCATGTTTGCACACACATAATCATTTTCTTTTCCTTTGCATTTGAGTGCTTGACATATTTATGGATTAGTGTGGAATTAACATGTATACTTGGGGAAAGGAGGTGAGCATTATTTCTGTTTGTTTATTTTTGGTTTGTCATTAACAGAGTTACTTCTATACCGAGGATATGTTCAATTTCAACTATGCCCAGGCCAAAGCTGCCTTGGGCAACTACAAAGAAGCAGAGGAGGTACATCCTGTCAACATAGAAAAAGGATTTCTGCTTGCATGAGTAGTGTATTGAATCAGTTCAAAGTTCATGTTGTAACATTATTTTATATTGGACTCAGATATTTCTGCTGATCCAGGGTGAGAAGATTAAGACTGACTATGTATACCTGAGCTGGCTGACTCGCTGCTGTATGTATCCAGTCTGAAATACATTTTCCATTTGTCGTCAATACAATTTCAATACCTTTTACATCAATACGATATCTACATGCATGATCTAAAAAATGAAATATATGACGAATTCATTTGAATAAATATATTATCTAAATAGTGTTGTCTCTCCTCTCGCTCAGACATCATGAACCAGAAAGGCCGGCTAGCCTGGGAGCTGTATCTGAAGATGGGGGCTTCGCCAGACTCCTTCAGCCTCCTACAACTCATTGCCAACGACTGCTATAAGGTGAGGCTCACTACTATTCTCTCTACTAACTTAGTTTCCAGGCTAACCACAAGTCCGCAATGGCTTAATCTCCCGCACCAGACTTCCTCCACAATAGACTGGGGAGGAGATTAGCAAAGGCCAAGCTGTCTCAATATTCATTGCAATTAAATGTTGCTCTGTCTGTGCTTTCAGATGGGTCAGTTCTACTGGGCAGCCAAAGCGTTCGATACTCTGGAGAAACTGGATCCCGACTCCAACTACTGGGAGGGCAAGAGAGGGGCCTGTGTCGGAATCTTCCAGCTCATACTGGCAGGCAGAGAGCCAAAGTAAGTATTGGCTAAGTTTCTTAGTCTTAAGTCCAATTTTGATACCAACACTTGTCTGTGTTAAAGATTTGTCACCAACACATCAAATATGAAAATCATGTCCTCCACAGAGATGTTTTGGCACATMATTTTTGTACCTTGAGTAATTTGCATTGCACGGTAAAGTGTGACTTTTGTGATTCAGGCACTTTAATTTTAACTTTATAAACAACCGTTATGGTAATGTTATGAAAAAATTGCCATTGTACAATATGACATGTTCCTAACTTCCCATCACTAATAACCATTGTCTGTGGTTCCACAGGGAAACCCTGAAGGAGGTGCTGCCCCTGTTGAGGAGCACACAGAACCCCCAGGTTGAGTACATTATCAGAGCTCTGAGGAAATGGGCCAAAGACAACAGGGTTCCTCTGACATAACAATGTCTTAACGTGCTTAACTCGCATAATACACTTACTACATGTTGTTATTACATTATATATGTGGTTTACATGTGCATTTTTTATCAGACACTTTTTACTAGTGAAAATCTATAAAATAACATGTTCTCATGAGTCATGCACAATGTGTATTGATGCGCTTTATTGTACATGTGTCACAGTATTTATATCATGTAATACATGTTTTATTTGCAATGTATATAATTCTGTACAATCTCGCCAATCAATTGTATTGAAATGTGTATTTTGTATTACTCAAATGATGCTGATACAAGTATTAAACAGTATTCTCTTTATAAAGAGTTGTTGACCCTTTTCTCTCTATTGTTTGTTCTATCAACATTCACTATTTCTGTCAAGACGTAGTTTTTTTATTGTGTGCAAACTGACACAAATAGGCATACATTTGAATGAAATAGTACATGTACTGTCTTTTGAAGTCCAAAATACCCAATTGCTAATAAACGTATTACTCATCTAAATTAAAGGAAGCAGTGTCTCTACAAAATAATTTAACACAAAACCCCTCCATTTCAACAGGTGTCCACCAATGTTTGCTTGTGTTGCGTCATCAGTGCCCATAACSGTAACTCACAGAGTCACCCAACTGGCTTATTTGGTTCAGTTTGGGATTTACTGTGCGTGTAGCTAGGTCATTGTGGAAAAACGCACAATTCAGCATTTCAGCACTGACTGAATGGATGACATAAGAATRGCATCAAAACAAATTCCATCCATTTTCTTTATTAGTGAGCAAAATTATTCTGGTGACACGGGCTATGATCTGACAAAATGTCCTTTCACAAAATACATCTCCGTTAAGGTCATAATACTAGTGCCATCTTCTTCAGATGTTCTTATTATCGCCTTTTGTGATAGGGGCGGGATTAAAATGGGGGCAAATGCAGTGATTGGCTATGATAACCCCCCCTCGCTCACGCGACTTCCGTTTTGTCTGTGCGCGCAGGCCCAGTGACCTCTCGGATATTTTATTTACTCCTGAAATCCAAGATGGCCACCTTGAATGTCTCGATCCCATAGCAATTGAGGATGCAAGTAGCTACCGAAAAAACAACTTTTCCCCGACCATCTCATCCCCTGAAATTCAATTCGAATGGTGCGGCTGACCCCCTTACATCTTATTAGCCACTAAATAGCCATTGCATTTTCGCGCAAACCCCTTCAATTCGCAAATTTGAAGTAGTTTCGCGAAGTAGCTCGCGCTGTCGCTGTCTGTCCGAAGCGAGGTTCAGACAGGCAGCACATCCAAATGGCCGAACCGAGAAAAGTACAATTTGTCACCCTCTCGGCCTTCGCTGCGGGATCAGCCACGGAGACTAGGAAACGCCGGTTGGAGGATGACGAGGCCGACATCGACTTGGATGCGGATGGTGAGGTCGAAACGAAAGCGTCCGGGGCAGATGGTGGCGGTGGGCTTTTCGGCAAAACTAGTAGTGACAAGGACAACGCTGAAGGAAAACGGATTACCGTGCGGTTGAACCTATCTCTGTCCGAGCCCAGCGATCAATCGTCGGCCGAGTTTAACTACAGCGAACTCATCCAAAACATCCAGGTATGACTCCTTCTGTTTGGTCAAGAAAGACATGGATCAACACCAGTTGATTTTATTAACTTGGTTAGTGGGGACTTGTTAAAAGATAGGATATGAACGTGGGTGTATCTTGTCTTTCCACGGACTAGTGTGGTCGGTGGGAGGAAATTACCAGTCATGGACACACAAAAGACCCTAACTCAACCATTCATTAAGCCGTTCACTCAAATCACTTGGTACTCAAGAACGGCACATCAAGATTACAGTTGTAGGCACTCCTTATGCACATGGAGTGATAAAGGTTGTCTGGCRCTACCTGTTTCCAATTCTTGATAACTTGCCAACTCTCTTGTTAGTTTACACCAGTCATACAGCCAATAATATGGCACGTAGATGTRCCCCAGTACAGTTGAGTTTAGCCTCCTATGGGTGACATATAGAAGACCAGTCAGTGCTGAATAGATGGAGTAGGTTTGGAAGTACCAGGATGTATCCTACAGGGAGTTATGCAAACATCGGTGTTATGTTATCAAGACACTCAGTGGTGTGTACAGACTAGAGGTCGACCGATTATGATTTTTCAACGCCGATACCGATTATTGGATGACCAAAAAAGCCGATACCGATTAATCGGTCGATATTATATATATTTTGTAATAATGACAATTACAACAATACTGAATGAACACTTATTTTAACTTAATATAATACATCATTAAAATCAATCTAGCCTCAAATAAATAATTAAACATGTTCAATTTGGTTTAAATAATGCAAAAACTAAGTGTTGGAGAAGAAAGTAAAAGTACAATATGTGCCATGTAAAAAAGCTAACGTTTAAGTTCCTTGCTCAGAACATGAGAACATATGAAAGCTGGTGGTTCCTTTTAACATGAGTCTTCAATATTCCCACGGCTCAAAATAAGTTTTAGGTTGTAGTTATTATAGGACTATTTCTCTCTATACCATTTGTATTTCATATACCTTTGACTATTGGATGTTCTTATAGGCACTTTAGTATTGCCAGTGTAACAGTATAGCTTCAGTCCCTCTCCTCGCTCCTACCTGGGCTCGAACCAGGAACACATCGACAACAGCCACCCTCGAAGCAGCGTTACCCATGCAGAGCAAGGGGAACAACTACTCCAAGTCTCAGAGCGAGTGACATTTGAAACGCTATTAGCACGCACCCCGCTAACTAGCTAGCCATTTCACATCGGTTACACCAGCCTAATCTCGGGAGTTGATAGGCTTGAAGTCATAAACAGAGCTGCTGGCAAACGCACGAAAGTGCTGTTTGAATGAATGCTTACAAGCCTGCTGGTGCCTACCATCGCTCTGTCAGACTCCTATCAAATCATAGACTTAATTATAACATAATAACACACAGAAATACGAGCCTTTGGTCATTAAAATGGTYGAATCCAGGAACTATCATTTCGAAAACAAAACGTTTATTCTTACTGTGAAATACGGAACCGTTCCGTATTTTATCTAACGGATGGCATCCCTAAGTCTAAATATTGCTGTTACATTGTACAACCTTCAATGTTATGTCATAATTATGTACAATTCTGGCAAATGAATTACGGCCTTTGTTAGGAATAAATGGACTTCACACAGTTCGCAATGAGCCAGGCGGCCCAAACGGCTGCATATACCCTGACTGCTTGCACGGAACACAAGAGAAGTGACACAATTTGCCTAGTTATAAGAAATTCATGTTAGCAGGCAATATTAATTAAATATGCAGGTTTAAAAAATATATACTTGTGTATTGTTTTTAAAGAAAGGCATTGATGTTTATGGTTAGGTACGTTGGTGCAAAGCCAGTGCTTGCTTCGCAAATGCGCTTGTTAAATCATCACCCGTTTGTCGAAGTAGGCTGTAATTCAATGAGAAATTAACAGGCACCGCATTGATTATATGCAACGCAGGACACGCTAGATAAACTAGTAATATCATCAAACTATAAACACACATACAGTACAACAATTACATATTACATTAAAAACACAAACATCTTGACTAAAAACAGCTGGCCTAAAAACAATTTCACTCTTCTATGATATATACATCGATCAAGTGTTTAAACTCCACTGAATATATAATACATTGTTCTCAAACTTATAATTACAAGTAACACTACAACTTTATAAACCAGCTGTAAATCTAAATACAAATGCTTCTTCACCAATGCTATTTGGGCAATATGATTGCATGACAATGTGATTTACATCCGGTACAATAACAACACAATATTATTTGTTCTTTGTTTGTTTATTGTGGGTAAGTCCATTTCTGTTCCAGTAGTTACACTTTTCCTCACCCATTCCCCCGCTTTCTAGGCAAAAAAGAACACTCCTCCTCCAGCCCCAGCCCCAACTCAGACTCCAACTCTTTTTATCCTGCCTCCTGCCCTTGACCCTAGCGACCCTTTCAACGATGACGATAGAGAACGACTGCAGGTGGAGGCCCTGGCCAAGAAGTTTGAGAACAAATATGTACGTTATTTTTTTGAGCCATGGTAAAACTTTGTGCTCTAATAACTCCACTTGTAAGATACTAGTTTTAAGATTATTTAGACTTTTTTTTATCTGGTTAATAGCTAGTTGTACTAGTTTATAAACCTATTATATCTGGTTATAAGCCATTTTTTTCTCGTTTTATGACTACTGGTTATACAGTATGTACATGTGAAAATATGTATCCTCTGTGACACAGGGCAATGCGAATGCAGCAGGAAAGAAGAAGAGGAAGGATAGAATGCAGGATCTGATTGACATAGGCTTCGGCTACGACGAGACCGACCCTTTTATTGACAACTCAGAGGCTGTAAGTATCCCTTTTTTTTAACCTTTTACACCCCTTCATGTGGAGAAGGCATGTTAGGCTGTATTATAGGCGGAGAAAATAGGAATCTGCTCTGTTCTGGCGAACTCCGCTCTCGACTTTCGCTTCCTGTTTGGAGCGTGCTTAAGACTGTCAATCAACCACAGCACCAATTCGCACAACCAATCAACCTCATCCCATAAACACTAACCTACATTCACCACAGTGACCTGTTTTTGTTGTTGTTGTCAGACTCTCATTGAAGTTACTCTGTTCTGCATCTATGTTCTGAATGTAACGGCTGCCATTTTGTTTTGTGTGACAGTATGATGAGCTGGTCCCGGCCTCCCTGACTACCAAGCTGGGAGGGTTCTACATCAACACGGGCACGYTGCAGTTCAGAGCTGCTTCCGAGTCAGAGGGAGAGGAAGGGGGCAAGGATGTCAAACCCAGAGTAAGGGTGGGATACTGGCATGAAGTATTGTATACAGTGAAATTACACTATATTAGTCAGTTGGTGTCAATTCCATTTCAATGATGTCAATTCAGGAAGTAAACAGAAATTCGAATTATTTTCAAAATCAATGAGAAAATCAGTTCATTTTTGTTTACTTCCTGAATTGACTAGAATAATTGACCCCATCCCTGATGCTTTATTTGTGTTTATCCAACTGGTTGTTTTGGTTTTTCATGAATTKTCTCTGTGCCTTCCGGTGTTAGCAGGAGCTGAAGGATGGCGAGGAGCAAGTGATCAAGAGACGAAGGAGGAAAGAAGGAAACAATTTGGAGGAGAAGAAACCCCGGAAGAACAGAGTGCCCAAACCAGGGTGAGATGATAGGATAGTGGGATGGATACATCGCTTCTTGTGCCTGTCTGTACCTTCACAAATTACAATTTGAGATAGAATGGTTGCTGAATAATTCTGATTATTTTGTTCTTGCTGTAAGAACAAATCGTCCATTGTTGTTCTATGCATATTTCTCAAATAGAACTGAGCATGTTTCACGAACCATTCCTCAAAAATGTCTCAAAATACCTCCCCGTGTCAAACCCTACCAAATGTGCACTGAAATTGAAATGTATCAGCATAGAATACAATAGACGAATTCATCATATACATATATCTTTGTTCATTCCTACCCATGTACAGATACGTCTGACTATGACATGATACACTGTGATGCTCTCTCTGAATGGCCCGTGGGCTTGTGTGACAGGCCAAGTGTCCTTAACAAAGGCTACATTAGCTACGCTCTGATAGGCTGGTCACTCCGCTGCCATAAATAATCCTATTCCCAGAAATAGACCAGCAGATATTATGAGACTGTTGTTTCCCTTGTATCATATTGAAAAGACATGGCCTTGCTTATAGGTTTCTTGTCTTCGAGATTACACATCGTAACTTGCCTCACTATTTTCTCTCTCCTTCCTCTTTCTTCCTTCTCTCACCCTCTCCTCTCTTCCCGCTCTCTTTCCCCTCTTCACCCCTCTCTCTTGTCTTTCTGATCCAGAGTGTCGTCTCTGATGAACATCCACCGGCCAGAGAAGAAGAAGAGGAAGAAGCTGATGAAGGACTCCTTGTGCTTGGCAGCCATGTTGCGCCGCTTCACCCGGGAGAAGCAGGAGATGAGGAAGATGAACCCCACCGCGCCCCACTCCGGCATGGGTAGCTCCGTGGCCAACGCCCCGCGAGCCAACCACCTGCTGGCTAACTCCCACCTGCACGCTAACGCGGCTAACAACGACGTCTCGTTGGCCGAGCTCACCGCGGACCCCGCCATGATGTCACTGCTGGGCTCGGCAAATGAGAAGGAGCTTCAGGATCTTCTGGGTGACCTGGACTTCAGCCTTCTGGACAGCTCGGCTAATCCGCATGTGGCCACGCCCGGGAGAGAGAATGGCCTGATGGGAATTGGAGTTTCAGGGCCGAAGCCGAGTGGGGGCGGGTTAGGGAGGGGGCTGGGGGTTGCAGGGGGTCTCCTACACCCACCTCCGCTCCCTGACGGCCTGCCCGCCCCCCTCATCAAGCGCATCGAGGACCTGCGGGCGGTGAGTCGCACTGATGGGGCTTTTCCAGTTTATCATAGATTGATTTGTTCATTTAATGTTTATGTGATCATCCCTTGATTTAATTGTTGAGTAACTTCCTGGAATTTTGTACAGTTGAAATGTGGGGCAGCCATTTTCTTAAACCATGATGATATCACTTAAAATAGTGTCAGTTCTTGGAAGATTTGTAATGCATTTCTTGACAGGGTGGTAAAAATGCGAGGAGAGGTTAGAGAAAAGCAGAGCAGAAAGGAAGAGCGGATGAGAGCAAAACGCATGAAAGAAAGGTAGACTAGCAACAGACAACTGGTGGCCAAAAGGGAGAGAGAAGAAAGAGAGAGTGACAAATCAAGGATGAGCGAAAACTGTCAAGATGACGATGCAGCCATTTTGAAACTGACACGGAAGGCTCCTTTTTGCTTTTGCGCGTCTTTCCATGGAAGACAGTATGCTCACCAACCTCTTTTCTTCACAGGCCTCTCGTCAGTTTGATCAAGAGGGAAGGAAGAAATTCTTCACCCTGGATATGAATAACATCCTACTGGAGTGAGTTAGTCATTCTTTTGACACATTGWACATCTCTCTCCGTCTCCACCCTGAATGTGTCATAMTGCTGATATTGGAGTCGATTGTTCATCTCTTTTCCTGTCTTTTTCACCCCCACTCTGTTGTACATTTCTCCCAACATCTTTTTCTCTCGCACGCAAATGGTTTTATTCTTTGTCGTCTCTTCTTTATCCCCTTTCCTTGCTTACCATCTTTCTCTCTCCATCCCCCCTTTCTCTCACTCCTGTTAATTCCCTCTTGTTGCTCCTCTCCCTTCCCTCCACTCTCTCCTCCTCCCCCAGTATTGAGCTGCAGGTGCAGGAGCAGCCGATGGGGCTACGTGGGGAGGTGTATTCTCACCTGGAGGCCTTTGTGCCCTGCAATAAAGAGGCCCTTCTCAAACGCCTCAAGAAGCTTAGCCTCAACATCCAGGATGACCGTCTGCGTACGCCCCTGTTGAAGCTGAAGCTGGCTGTGTGCAGTGTGATGCCCGAGCAGATCCAACGATACAACATGGACTGCATGGTTAAGGCTGCCAAGTAAGAAGATTACAATACTCCATAGTGTACTGCAGCCATACTCAACAGRCGGACCGTGGTCCGGATGCGGACCCAGAACGGGGTCAATACGGACCGCGAGTCCCGACTTTACATTTGACATTTTCCTACATTTGATGTTGCATTGGGCAGTTTGACATTCCCTGACAGAGAGCTATTTCGATTTAGTACCTGTCAGAAATGTCCTGTTGATCAAATAGCCCATGTTAGGTAGATGGGTACGCTCAGGGGCCTCGACCCCCAGTGGGCCCCCATTAATTTTGTTGAGCAATTCACTCAGGTATCATATGGCAAAATGTGTAGAATTGCAGGAAATKAGCTTTAAAATGGCAACATTTTCTCTCAAACAACAAGAAGGATGTGAACAGTTTGAACAGTTTGGGGTTGTTGGGTGGGGGTTTGTTACTAAATTACAAAATCCATCCTGACCTTTGCCACCTAGGAAATTTGTATGACCGGACCGTCTTAAATAGTAGTTGAGTACCCCTGATATACTGTAATGCTATATCGCTTATCCATAATGGGTGTTTGGTTATTTTTAGTGCCCTACTCTGCCTGTGTTCATCACTGCTTTTATTTATATGCGTCTCTGCCTCTGCGGGTATATATTGAGGTTGTTAGAACATGTTGGTACTGAGGTGTGTGTGTTGGTTCCTAGCAGGCAGCAGCCTGGAGAGGGAGAGAAGAACGGATCAGAGGAGGAAGACGAGGGGAAGCCGGGGAAGAGGATGATGGGCCCACGGAAGAAGTTTGTCTGGGACGACAAGCTCAGGTGACGGCCCATCCACTGCCCTCAATCAAATCTTTTATTTATAAAGAAATTTTCACATCAAGCAGTGTCACAAAGCTGCTTTATAGTAATCCGGCCTAGACACTAAAGTGAATTCGAGCAAAGTCATACAGGAAGGGTTGATTTGGAAAGATAATAGATTAGTAAGCTTTTCTTCATTTCTCTCTCCTCTCTGTGTGTGTAGGTCCTGCTGTGTAACCTGGTGCGTGTGAAGTTGAGCTCCTATGAACTGGAGTCGTCTCAGCTCTCTCTCTCCGTGGAGGATTACCTCAAGGCCTTCATGGAGAACGAGGTCAAACCACTGTGGCCCAAGGGCTGGATGCAGGCCAGGATGCTGTTCAAGGAGAGCCGTGGTGTACACAGTCACCTCACTGTCAACATGTAAGTTATCTCAGCTATAGTTGGACCTTATAAATAAGTTGGCTTTAAAATGGCAATTATACCTTTTATTGTATATATGCCTGATTGACAGATCAAATCTAATTGTATTAGTTCCATTTATACAGTGGGGAGAACAAGTATTTGATACACTGCCGATTTTGCAGGTTTTCCTGCTTACAAAGCATGTAGAAGGTCTGTAATTTTTATATATAGGTACACTTCAACTGTAGAGCAGGGAATCTAAAACAAAAATCCAGGAAATCACATTGTATGATTTTTAAGGAAATTATTTGCATTTTATTGCATGACATAAGTATTTGATCACCTACCAACCAGTAAGAATTCCGGCTCTCACAGACCTGTTAGTTTTTCTTTAAGAAGCCCTCCTGTTCTCCACTCATTACCTGTATTAACTGCACCTGTTTGAACTCGTTACCTGTATAAAGACACCTGTCCACACACTCAATCAAACAGACTCCAACCTCCTCCACAATGGCCAAGACCAGAGAGCTGGTAGGACATCAGGGATAATAATTGTAGACCTGCACAAGGCTGGGATGGGCTACAGGACAATAGGCAAGGCAGCTTGGTGAGAAGCAACAACTGTTGGCGCAATTATTAGAAAATGGAAGAAAGTTGAAGTTGACGGTCAATCACCCTCGGTCTGGGGCTCCATGCAAGATCTCACCTCGTGGGGCATCAATGATCATGAGGAAGTGAGAGGATCAGCCCAGAACTACCACGGCAGGACATGGTCAATGACCTGAAGAGAGCTGGGAACCACAGTCTCAAGAAAACCATTAGTAACACACTATGCCGTCATGGATTAAAATCCTGCAGCGCACGCAAGGTCCCCTGCTTCAAGCCAGCGCATGTCCAGCGCCGTCTGAAGTTTGCCAATGACCACCTGGATGATCCAGAGGAGGAATGGGAGAAGGTCATGTTGGTCTGATGAGACAAAAATAGAGCTTTTTGGTCTAAACTCCACGCCGTGTTTGGAGGAAGAAGAAGGATGAAGTAAACTCTAAGAACACCATCCCAACCGTGAAGCATGGAGGTGGAAACATCATTCTTTGGGATGCTTTTCTGCAAAGGGACAGGACGACTGCACCGTATTGAGGGGAGGATGGATGGGGCCATGTATCGCGAGATCTTGGCCAACACCTCCTTCCTCAGTAAGAGCATTGAAGATGGGTCGTGGCTGGGTCTTCCAGCAAGACAACGACCCGAAACACACAGCCAGGGCAACTAAGGATGGCTCTGTAAGAAGCATCTCAAGGTCTTGGAGTGGCCTAGCCAGTCTCCAGACTGAACCCAATAGAATATCTTTGGAGGGAGCTGAAAAGTCCGTATTGCCCAGCGACAGCCCCGAAACCTGAAGGATCTGGAGAAGGTCTGTATGGAGGAGTGGGCCAAAATCCCTGCTGCAGTGTGTGCAAACCTGGTCAAGAACTACAGGAAACGTATGATCTCTGTAATTGCAAACAAAAGGTTTCTGTACCAAATATTAAGTTCTGCTTTTCTGATGTATCAAATACTTATGTCATGCAATAAAATGCAAATTAATTACTTAAAAATCATACAATGTGATTTTCTGGATTTTTGTTTTAGATTCCGTCTCTCACAGTTGAAGTGTACCTATGATAAAAATTACAGACCTCTACATGCTTTGTAAGTAGGAAAACCTGCAAAATCGGCGTGTACTCAAATACTTGTTCTCCCCACTGTATATCTCGCAAACTTTATTGGGGGGTTAGCGAAATGCTTGTGTTCCTAGCTCCAACAGTGCAGCAATATCTAACAATGCACAACAATACACACAAATATGAAAAGTAAAATAATGGGATTTAGAAATATTAGGACGAGCAATGTCGGAGTCCGGAGTATAAATATACAGTGCCTTCGGACTTTTTCCACATTTTGTATACGCTACAGCGTGTATTCTAAAATTGATGAAATACAATTTTTTCCTCATCAATCTACACACAAAAAATACCTCATAATGACAAGCAAACAGTTTTTTTTAGTCTTATGCAAATGTATTCAAATAGAAAAACATAAATACCTTATTTACATAAGTATTCAGACCCTTTGCTATGAGACTCGAAATTGAGCTCAGGTGCATACTGTTTCTATTGATCATCCTTGAGATGTTTCTACAACTTGGTTGGAGTCTACCTGTGTCAATTCAATTGATTGGACATGATTTGGAAAGGCACAGTTGACGGAGCAAAAACCAAGCGTTGAGGTCAAAGGAATTGTCCTTAGTGCCCCGAGACAGGATTGTGTCGAGGCACAGATCTGTAGAGTGTACCAAAAATATCTGCAGCATTGAAGGTCCCAAGAACACAGTGGCCTCCATTATTCTTACATGGAAGAAATTTGGAACCACCAAGACTCTTCCTAGAGCTGGCCGCCCGACCAAACAGAGCAATCGGGGAGAAGGACCTTGGTCAGGGAGGTGACCAAGAACCCGATGGTCACACTGACAAAAGCTCCAGAGTTCCTCTATGGAGATGGGAGAACCTTCCAGAAGGACAACCATCTCTGCAGCACTCCACCAATCAGGCCTTTATGTTAGTGGCCAGACAGAAGCCACGCCTCAGTAAAAGTCACATGACAGCCCGCTTGGAGTTTGCCAAAAGGCACCTAAAGGACTCTGMCCTTGAGAAACAAGATTCTCTGGTCTGATGAAACCAAGATTGAACTCTTTGGTCTGAATGCCAAGCGTCACGTCTGGAGGAAACCTGGCACCATCCCTACTGTGAAGAATGGTGGTGGCAGCATCATGCTCTGGGGATATATTTAAGCATCGGGAACTGGGAGACTAGTCGGGATCGAGGGAAAGATGAACGGAGCAAAGAGATCCTTGATGAAAACATGCTACAGAGCGCTCAGGATCTCAGACTGGGGCGAAGGTTCACCTTCCAACAGGATCTGCAGAGAAGAATGGGAGAAACTTCCCAAATACAGGTGTGCCAAGCTTCTAGTGTCATACCCAAGAAGACTAGAGGCTGTAATCACTACCAAAGGTGCTTCAACAAAGTCCTGAGTAAAGGATCTGAATACTTATGTAAATGTTATTTCCGTTTACCTGTTTAGATTGATGAGGGGAAAAAACGATTAAATACATTTTAGAATGAAGGCTGTAATGTAACAAAATGGGGAAAAAGTCAAGGGGTCTGAATACTTTCTGTGTGTGTGTGTATTATTTATATATGTGTGTGTGTGTGTATATATACACGTGTATATATTATATATATATATATATATATACACACACACATGTTTTCATCAAGGATCTCTTTGCTCCATTCATCTTTCCCTCGATCCTAACTAGTATATATACACACACACACAGAGTATGTGATGGGATGTATAGACTATATGGATAGAAGATGTACAGTATATCTGAAGAAACAGATGATTGATTGACAGATGGATTAGCATTCCTGTGCGGATGTTAACTTAACACACCATTGGTTTCTCTGTCCAGGGTCAAGAAAAGGATGGTCCCCACCCCCAGGGCTAAAGCAAAGGTCAGTGACATCTCTTCACTCTCAATTGACGTTTGTAACCTTTTCTACAAGATGGTTATTTGGTATTACTTGCGGTGCCATGTGTTCTGATGCGGGGCTAATGCTAACCTTTGTCCTTTCCCTGTATTCCAGGAGGGCCAATGGATCCAGCAGAGGCCCAATCTCCCCACCGCCACCACCCCTTCTCTCCCCCACGTCCCCTCCACCCCCTCCGTCATCCAGGCCCGCCGGACCTCCTCGTCCCCCTCGGAGCCCATCTGCCTGTCCGACTCGCTGGACGAGGACCTCCGCGCCCCCTCCCTGGATTCCGTCTCCCACGCCCTCGCCTTCCTCAGCCAAGCCGCCAAGGGCCTGGGTCCCCACGGCAGCGTCACTGACCTCACCCTCACCTCCCCCCTCTCCCCYCCGCCTCTCCAGTTCCCCAACTCCTCCCCCCCCTCCATCACACCTCACTACTCCCCCTCGTCTTCCCAACTCACCTCACATTCTCTTTCCAAGATAAACGCCAACTCGTCGACGACGGTGACGATGCCATCGATGGCCAACATTAAGACCACGCTATCTACCTCTCCCTCCACTTCCACGGTGTCGTCGGCTCGCATGCAGCTCGCGGGGGCCACGTTGGTGTCTCGTGGCGCCGACGGAGTGTACGGCGTGATGAAAGGGGCAGGCTCTATGGGACAGACTCAGAGACACAATGTCAGCATGGCGACCGCCAYTCACAGGCAWGGGGGCATGACYGGAGGGAGTAAGCTCCACCCACCRTCGTCCCCCTCCCCGCCCACCAAGCAGCGGCCCCCTCCCACAGCCTCTCCGCTCCTGCCCCCCCATCAGAAGGTCKCCCTGGGCATGGKGGTGGCAATACCAGRACTRGGGAAGARCAGTGTCAAAGCCAACARCAGCAGTAACGGCRGTGYCATGATGAGCAACATKCCCTCCTCCTCCCCTCAGTCCCGTGCCACCAACTCCCACTCACACCCCCAGCAGCTCAACTCCAAGAGCCCYCAGCAGCTCAACTCCAAGAGCCCCCAGCAACCCTCCTACCTCACCTCCACGGTGGGCTCTTCACCCTCCCCGTCCCCCTCCCACCACCAGGGCAAATCCAAGCCCCACCACCAGTCCAACTTCATCACCCCCATGCAGGCAACTCTCACAAGTCTCCCACAGCAACAACTCCTCCCCCATCATCAAGCTCACCCCCCGCCCCCCCCCCACCCCTCCTCCCATCTCCTCCCCTTCTCCTCCTCTTCCAACCTCCTCTCTCACTCTCAAATGATCTCCAGCCCTCTCCAGTACCAGTCCCCCAAGACTGCGGCTTCCGCCCCCCATTTAGTGTCCAAGGTGGGGGTCAGGTGAAGCCGGGCCCAGGGCACTTATAGCTTCGCAGGGAGCCAGAAGGCTCCGTGTGTCATTAGCAGTAGTAGCGTTAGCAGCGCCAGCTCCAACAGCAGCCCCATGCGCATGTCGCCCGTCACCAGTCGCCCGGACAACAGCCCCTCCCCCTCCGGCACGGTCTCGACCAGTCATGGACAGAGACAGAGGGCCATGGGCAGAGCCAAGGCTGTAGGCWGTCGGGTGCCCACGGCAACCATGGCCACACCCTCCGTCACCTCACACCTGACGCAGGTGAGTCAGCCAATCACATGCGACCAGAAAGTGCCAAGAAGTGTGAAAAACAGGATCAAGAGAAGCACCTCTTACATATTGACTGCATTTTTCTCGCTTGTGTTTTGAGTATGTTCTGCAAAGGCTTGGCCACGTCGTCAGAACAGAACAGAAGAGAAAGGAAGAGATTGTGTCAGGCACTTTATGTCACCAAGTTGAGTCACCTGATCCCTTCTCTCTTTCTCTTTCTCCCTCCCCCTTCCTCCTAGGTGTCAGCTGGCAGTCCCCTCCTGGGCGGGCCACTTGGCTTTGGGATGCTGGGGGGGCTAGTGCCCGTCTCACTGCCCTTCCAGTTCCCATCGCTGCTCAACTTCACTCCTCCTGGTGCCCCGGGGGTCAGCGGCCTGGGCACGGGCACCAACTCAGGATACAGCCTCTCACAGAGCGACTTAATGGGTGAGTAATTGGCAACCGGTGCCCAACTGGCAGTGGCTCCACAAGACTGATCTTTCAAAGCACCGGGCATGCAAATGTATAGGAGCAAAAATAAAGCATTTGTTCTCTCTGTTCGCTACGGTTCAGTAGAACTTCTAGGGCTCTTAATTCCACTGAAAAAGTCTGTACTGTACATCATGATGTGGTAAAGGTCTTTAAAGAATTTACTACTTCATTAGTATGACATTTTATCGGATGAATTTGATCAAATGACAAAGAAAATCAGTGTTTATTAAGATGGCAAAATAAATGAAGCCGCAGTTAGATTTGTTTGTGGTCCCTTGAGATTCATCTAGTCTTAGTTTGTGTTACTCATGGTCAGTGTTGTGGTGTGCAGTGTGTGTGCGTGTGCGTGTGCGTGCTGTGGATCCATACTGAAATATAATCAGCTCTAATGTGCCTATGCTAAAAGTTTCTCACTGTAACCCTCTTGCCCTGCCTGTCTCGTTTTCTCATCCAATCCCTCACTCCTTCTCCCCCTCCGTCCATCATCCATCCATCCTCTCCTTCCTTCACTCCTGTGATGCTTTACTCAAATTCTACTTTCATCTTTTAATGTTCCTTTTCTCACCTTTATTCTCCTCAACCCCTTCCCCCTCTCCATGCTTCCCTTTTTTTTTAACCTCCTCACTCTTTCTTCCTCTTGTCTGTCCACCCCTCCCTCCATCTCTCCTCAGATCTGTATAAGAGTCTCCAGTCAGGGTCACAGGCTGCTCTACCTCCTCACTTGCAGCTTGCTTTCTCAGGTAAACTTCACACCTCCTCCTCCAGTACTTCTCCCCCTCCTCCCTTACCTCCCTCCTCCTCTTCCCTTCCTCCATTTGTGTTGTTGTCATTCCCTGCGTCATGTTGATATCGCTCACTCACTGTTTGGCTGTAAGCTCTTCTTTCCCAACCTGTCTGCCTGCTTCAATGTTAGCGGTGATCTGCATGCCTGTGTTACTGCATGACTAGGCTAACACTAGAAGCACGTGTCTTGTCTGTCGATGAAGCATCTCCTCCCTGTGTGTTAGGTGTTCAGTTTTTTTCTGCATCATGTCATTTACACATGATGTAACAAATTATTTTAACCCCCCCCACCTCAGATGCGAACCAAAGCCAGGGTGGCGACATGAAGAGGAAGTCCCACTGACCAATAGAGACGGAGGACAGAGAGTGACATCRAGACGTCCACTAGGATCACTTTGATTGGACAGATGGACACAATGATGTAATAATACAGGGGGGAGGAGCCTTCTTCCCTCAATATGGACCTGAAGAATCAATTACCCCTCACCATGACGATTTATGAATTTAATTTAACTGTATTTTTATGATTACTGGGTATAAAATGGACCTGGGGTGAATGATAATGAATTTCTTTCCCTTACATTTTTTTCTTGTCAACATGTTTACATGACCGACCTTTATCACTGTGGAATGAGGACAGGGTCGTATTCATTAGGCTCCAAACGTAGAAAAACAAATACAGAAACAAGGAAGTACTGCCTGAACACTGGTTTTCGTTTAAAAAGAGTTTTGCTATGTTGTGCACCAACGGAGCGCACATACCGCAGCGAATGTCGATCTATTTGCCGTTTGTTCGGCGCGGTCTGTTTTACGGACCACCCCACCGGTGAGGGTCTGATTGTTGACATTTTCCCTCGATTCTACATGTAGAATCAGTTTGCAAATTATGGCTGGCACTCTGTTCAGAGGTGCAAAGTACTCTCGACCTGCAAACGCCACCAGTGTGTCCGTTCCGTAATGAAAACCACCCAGGAGAGGGAGCACGCTGTTAGCGAAGTAATTTAATTAGAATTTAAGTCTGTTTTTATTTTTTCTCGTCTAAAGCAGATTTGAGTATAAATTTATTTTTTGGTCGTTGTCTTGACTGTCTGAGGAAGGTAGTTGTTAACTTGTCTCCGATGTGAGATGGTGTGTCCATAGATTGTTTTAAAGTCGCCTCTGCTCCCCACAACTGACTGTTAAGGTAGTATAGCTAATATAAAAATGGATAAATTATTTGTAATTTACACAGGGATAAAAAAAAATATTTAGAGGTATGAGTGTGCCCAGTGAGATTGTGTGTGTGTGTGTGTGTGTGTACGTACACAACCTACATATATTATTATAAATTGTATTTTCTTTCCAGGTCAGTCTGTGCTGTGTGAGTGTGCGAATTGCATATCCCCTTTTCTCTGTTGTGTGAGAGAGTGAGTATTCCCCTCTCTTGTTCAGCGTGTCTTTGGTGCTGTAAAATCACACTGGACCTTTTCTGGAGAAAAAACTTGAACTGTAAAAGCTAGACTCCTCTTGGAGGGTGAGAGAGGGGACAAAGATGCGAGATTGTAGCTTACTTGAACTTTTTTTTTTTTAATTGTAATTAATTACTTTGTAAAAAAAAAACTATCAACTCAAACACTCAACTCAATATGACAAAACGCCTTAGTTTGTAAGTTTCATTAAAGAACTATGCAGGACTATAAATGCTTCAATGCAAAAGTGCAAGTCGTCGCTTGGCTTTCAACCTCTTACTCAGCTGTCAATGTATTTCTGGGAGTTGCGAATGTTTGTGTGTACGTACGTCTGAGTCCTTTTTCCCATCTAAAGAACTCTCCCTTCTCACCTGCTGAATACCTCTAGAAATTGTTCTTCCTTACTCTCTTCCTATATCTGGGAAGATCTCAATAGCATACTCCTCACTTCCTCTCTCCTAGTCTTCTCAAAACCCGTTGTGGGAGAAGGTCAGAGGGGAGGGACTTCTGGCTTTCTTGCCTCTGTCCATCTCTAATCATCCTTCATCCCTCCTTCCAATGTCAGTATGAATGTCGACCAACTGCACCAAGGATGGCGCCAAAGATGAGTTTCCTAGCATATAGATGGGGTGCTTTGGTCAGTGTGCGTGTGTTCCTATCAACATTCTCTTTGAAATGTACCCATGAGTGTTGTCCGTCTGTGGTCTGTCAGGATATCATGGGGAAAAGTTGTTTCTTTCTGTGACTGGAGCAGGAGGTGACATTTTAAAGCTTTTGTGCTTTTGGGGCGGGTAAAGATTACATTTCATGGTAACTGGTTACTTAATTCGGTCTCTTTTGTAGATTATTTTTGTGTGTCGATTTATGGAATAAAATACAGTTGGTTTTCAATAGGGCCTGAGTCATTTCTTTGTGCTCCCTTTCTTCYGTCCTTTTGAAAGCTGTCTTTCAAAAGAACACTTCCTGTTCTAGGGCTCTATTCAATTTGTATATCGGATTTTAAACACAATGTTCCTGCCTTAAAGGTCATTTCCGATTGTCAGATCAAATGGAATTTACCTTAACATTTCTAGCACGCAAACTGTAACGCTTCAGGGATTCAGATTGAATAGAGCCTCTTTATTTTTATTTATTTAACCTTAATTCAACTAGGCAAGTCAGTTAAGAACAAATTCTTATTTACAATGATGGCCAAACCCGGACGACGCTGGACCAATTGTGCACCGCCCTATGGGACTCCCAATCACGGCCTGATGTGATACAGCCTGGATTCGAACCAGGGACTGTAGTGACACCTCTTGCACTGAGATGCAGTGCCTTAAGACTGCTGCGCCATTCGGGAGCCACAAGTGAAACGACGTGGCACTCGGGAGCCTTAAGACGTGGCAATATTGTTTTTTTATACATTTGTCCTAAGTCCATGTTTTGTACAGTCCCTCAATGATGTCAACATTCGTGTTCACTTTCTGTACTCTGGAAAGGTCAGGGCTCGATTCAATCCATAAGGCTGAAGATCCGTGCCACAATGCGGTTGAAATTTAAAGGTAATTTCCTATTGAGTGGACGTCAGCAGCGTTCACTGTGAATGCAGTCTCCTGCAAATGCGGAGACATTGCCTTTAAACCTCAATCGCGCTATATCCCGGATCTTCAACGGATCGAATCGAGCCCTCACTGTCAAAATACATCATTACACGTGTTGCTCTTTGACCTTTCTCACCCATGCCGGTGTTTCTCAGGTAACAACAGGCCCTAGCTTTGTGGAAGGCTCTGGAGTTTTCCGTTCTTGGCCCGGTTTGGATTCTTTAAAAAGTGCATCCTTTGTTCCTCCCTTGAAGTAACTGATTAGAAATGACTGGACAGGTGAAAGCCATGTGGTAGAGCCCTTCTGCTCACCTGCCCAGGACACCCACTCAGATTGAGCAACAACAAAAGAAATCTGCTCTTGTCAAATGTTCCAAACAGGACATTGTCTTTTTACCTAAATATGCCAACACCAACAGATAKAATTCATAGCAAGCAGTGCATTGGGTTAGTCAGATTTGATTAAATATAACAGAACAGAKTACCTGGATTTAGATTCACTCTCACAGGATGGGTTGCCAAAAAAGAACTAACTGAAAGCCACACCCCCAATAATCCATGAATATAACTGCATTGAGCCATTTGCCACTGTGCTTCTATGGCTATAATCACCATGCTACTGCCTATTTCATTTGTTCAGTTAGCAAACRAGACAACTCATAATCCAGTACCTTTATCAGTCAACACCTATATTTTAGCTGTAATCCGCTTTAAAATGCAACATTTTCTCTCAGGCTCATGGCAAAATGTGTACAATAGCATGAGATGAGCTATACAACAGCACATTTTCCTCTGCCCGATGRCAAAATTTCAGGAAGTTAGCTACCCAATTTGATGCAGGCCCACCTGACAAGTTTCTGGCTACGCCAATGATGTCCCATACCCCCAGCTGGTGGAGAGAATAACATTTGGGTTGCCATCTGCAGCAGATCCCTGGTTCAAATCACAGAGTAGCTTTTGTTTTCTAACTTTTCCCAACCCCTTACTGAATTTAGACCACTWCCCTAAACAACCCATCATATCTGTCCAGRCCCTTCAGGCATAGCTACCCTCTGTGCTCTCCRATTTGAAGAGAGAAACATGCATGACTGAATTGAAAGTCTCTAGGGGCTCCTCCGCTCAGGACAAACTGGAATCATATTATTTCTACAATGAATATGCTTTATTTTCTTTTACAAAAAAATCACTGTAGTCTAGAAATACAGGAGGCATACAAGAAATAAAATGGGGGGGGGGGTATTTGCAGTTGTAATGAAAGCCTGGTCGTCAACAGCCAGTCTGAGAATAATAATAATAATACAAGTAAAACTACATCATGGATGTTAAAGCTTTTAACCAAATGAAATCACATTCTGCTCTTGAAGGGGGAGCAGAAGGCTCCACATCTCACACAGTTAATAGTAACACTGATTTCTGACCCACACACACACTACCTATGGAGACATTGCTACAGGTATATGAACGGGAGAGGAGGTGCACACTGGGTATGATATGACACACAGCAAAAATACACAAGACAAAGAAGAAGAAAAAGTGTTTGTTTACCGTTCACCAGGTTTGCCTCGTTAGGTTTTTATGTAACACGTACAGCACACCTACACATCTTTCTGTTTAATACAGGTGCACACCTACACATCTTTCTGTTTAATACAGGTGCACACCCTACACTCTTCTGTTTAATACAGTGTCACTACACACTTCGTTAAACAGGCCACCGACACATCTTCTGTTTAATACAGGGGCTCACCTAGCACACTCTTCTGTTTATACAGGTGCACACCTACACATCTTTCTGTTTAATAGTGTCATACACCACACATTTTCGTTTAATACAGGTGCACACCTACACACTTTCTGTTTAATACAGTGCCACCTACACATTTTCTTTTAATACAGGCTCCATCTACACTCTCTTTAAATACATGCTCACCTACACGTCTTTCTTTTTAATACAGGTGCTCACCTACACGTCTTTCTGTTTAATACAGGTGCTCACCTACACGTCTTTCTTTTTAATACAGGTGCACACCGTGCATTACCCACTAATGCTCTTATCTAGTGTCTAAGGCACTTTAAAGAAACATGTCATTACAGCTGAGCTAACATTGGAGTAAAAGTCAAATGAAAGTGGCAGTTTCCATATATTACCATCTTTTAATACTGAACAGAGATGCCAAAGGAAGAATAGAGAGCGCTGATGGATATGGACATTCTGGGACGTTAAGAGTGGCTTAATAGTTTTAGAGCTTTGAGATGCTATCCCCAGTAGAAGGCTGTTATATCTAGGAATACTAAGTGCTTGGTAGTTGGTGTGTCAGCGTATTATAATAGAGAGTTGGGGGTCCTACTTTGCTACCAAACCATGGCACAAACACAGTGAGATGGCAGTCTCCCTTGCTCTGAGCGGTAGGCTTTAGCTAGTCAAACTACACGTTCAATCGAAGCTCTCACCATTAGTGTTGGACTAAGGGGCTGTATTGTACATCATGTGACCACTCATGAGAGAAGCTTGGGGTTTCCTGGCTCCAGTTACAGGGGCATATGAACACTCATTCTGCAGTTTCCAGCGATTCTCTGTGATACGTACGCCAGCGACCATCTATCTAAGCATACCACACTTCACTGCCTTCAACCCTTCTTCCTGAACAACAGGAAAAATAGTGTTACAATTGGTCAAAATACAAAACAACAAAAACCGTCAATCATGACCTATGCGATTCCTATAAGAAGTCAGTTACCAATTGTTTTTAAAGTGTTGTGACGAGATGCTGTGGCAAGTGGAGAAAAGCACAGTTAAAACTTTCTTTCCATTCCATGTTTTTCTCCCAGAACAGGTCAGACTGTGTGAATCCACCATCTTGTTTCATTGTAGTGTTTAGAAGCGGAACAATAGTCTGTACATTAGGAAGAGACTCATGCAATGAGGGAAGCGGAGGCAGTCTGACCTATTGTTGAATAGGACTATCATCGGAGAGGACAGAGTTTTGTTAGGCCTGCTTTAAGCCAGGGGAGAGATGATGGCTTTACATTTGGTGACACACTTGTATTACAAGACAATGTTTTGTTTAATGTGGGAGGAGGATGACAAAAGTGAACGTTTCCTAGTTTTGCTCCTTTCATTGCAGTTTGGCATTCAGGGGCATACACATACCTTACATACTCACATGTGCACACACGCATAGTTCATAAGTAAAAATCACTTGGACATAAGTTTACATATTAATTTAAGCACATAATTCCACGCCTAGGGAGGACTATATTAAGATCGTTGGGACACTCGCCGGGCCGAGCAGCTAGCCAAAGTAGAGTAGGAATATTGTTAGAGTAACGTTACAGTAAGGCAGAGTAAGCCGCTCAAGTGGGAGTAATTGCTTTGTCATCCCCAGGGAGGGAGCATTTCTGGGAGGGGTGGGGTGGTCTAGGTCGTATTCATTAGAACACACCGTAGCAAAACGTTTGAAAGCGTCTTTCAACGGAAAATGAAAACGAGCGGTTCTTATTGGACAAATCCAGGTAGTCCCTCCCTGTTTCGGACTGTTTTCTTCTGTTTTGGTGCCTAATGAACAGGACCCTGGTTCTCCCTGCTGTTGACTCGTGGACAGGAACAGATGGAGAGGCTGAGGTGTTGTAGTCACTATGCTGCCAGGCTGGCTAATCGATAGGGTTGGTAGGATTAGCAGGGAGCGTCTATTCGGTCTGGTTGGAGGCTTGCGTGTCGTTGTGGTCGCTGGCGCGGCTGTCGGCGTCGTCGTCAGAATTGTCCACGGAGGTTCCGTCGATCTGGAGCTGCCGGCTGCGGCCTGAACGGCTAGACGAGAAGCTGATGGGGCCTCCACGCCTGAGGAGAAAAGGCAAATACATACATGGTCATTTATCACACCCACAGATCTATGACAGTGTGGGTGTCCTGTTGCATCTATAGGAGTGTTGATGAACATGTACGGGAAATGATAACAATRAATGTATTCTTCTTTGTTTTAAAGAAACTGGCAGAGGGAACGCCGATAGGCATAAATAACTACGTGAAGTGTATATACAGAGTGTTATGAGAGGCTGTACCTGAGGCGGTTCTTGAGTGTGTTGACCTCGCGGGTCAGGCCCTCGCTGGCCTCGGTGGCGTCGTCCAGCTCCCTCTGTAGTTTCCTACGGGAGGCGTTGGCCCTGGTAGCCTCCTCCTCAGCCTCCTCCAGCTGACGCTTCAGCTGCTTCATACGAGAGTTGGCCTTCTCCATCTGACGGGGGGAGAATTTGAATTTTATTGGCACAATTCAACGTATTTACATAGCAAATTCATGGGCCAATTCAAGATTAAAACACAAAGAGAGAGAGAGAGAAAGAGAGAGAGAGATATATGGAGAAGGGGAGATATGGAGAAGAGGGGGGAGATGGACAAAAGGTGGGATAGAAATTGGAAAAACAAGGATGGAAATGAAAGTTTGGGACAGACAGAAGAATTGAGAGAGAGAACCAAAGCTACTGAAGAGCGTGGGTGGGAATAGGAGAGAGAGAGACAGAGAACCAAAGCTACAGAAGAGCATGGGTGGGAATGGGAGAGAGAGAGCGAGAGAGAACAAAGCTACTGAAAAGTGTGGGTGGGAATAGGAGAGAGAGAGAACCAAAGCTCCACGGAAGACATGGGTGGAATGGGAGAGAGAGAGAGCGAGAAAGAGACAAAGCAAAGAAGAGCATGGGTGGGAATAGGAGAGAGAGAAGCCAAAGCACAGCAAGGCTGGGTTGGGAATAGGAGAGGAGAACAAAGCTACAGACAGCGAGGGTGGGATAGGAGAGACGAGTAGAACAAAGCAACAGAAGAGGAGCGGGAATGAGGAGGGAACAATAGAAGGCAGAATAGGAGAGAGAGAGAACTCAAAGCTACAGAAGGGAGGGGTGGGAATAGGAGAGAGAGAGAACCAAAGTAAGAGAGCGAGGGTGGGAAGTAGAGAAAGAGGAGAAGAACCAAAGCTAGACAGAAGAGCGTGGGTGGAACTAGGAGAGAGAGAGGAACCAAAGAGGCTACAGAAGAGCGTGGGGGGAAATAGGAGAGAGAGGAGAGACAAAGCTACGACGAAGAGATGCGTGGGTGAGAGAATGAAGAGACAGACGCAAAGAGGAGAGAGCCAAAGCTAACGAAGGCGTGGGTGGGGAATAGGAGAGAGAGAAGAGAAACCAAAGCCCAGAAGAGCGATTGGTGGAAATAGGAGAGAGAGAGAACCAAAGCTACAGAAGAGCGTGGTGGGAAAGGACGAGGAGAGAGAAGAGAACCAAAGGTACAGAAGAGCGTGGTGGGAAGGAAGAGCAGAGAGAACAAAGCTAAGAAGAGCGTGGGTGGAATAGGAGAGCAGAGAGAGAGAACAGAGCGCGTGAAAGAGAGAGAAGAACAAGCTACCCGAAGCAGCGTGGGTGGGATCGGAGGAGAGAGAGGAGAACCAAGCTACAGAAGCGTGGGGGGAATGAGGAAGAGAGAGGAGAGAGAGCTCAGCACAGATGCCACAGAGACACTGATTAATAGTGAATTGTAGCTAACCTGGCATCCCATGGCCTTTTACTCACCCTTTCTAAATGTCAGGACAGACTGTTTCAAGCTCACTGTGGACCCAAAACGACCACTCACCTGCTCCTTGTACTGGTCGGCATGGCGACGCTCGTCCTCCACCTGAATCACCACCTCTTTCAGCTTCTTCTCTGTGCGTCGGACGATCTTATTGGCTGCTGCCCTCTCCCTGGGAGGAAAAAGAGTGATAACGGGAAAGTGTGTAAATAGTGTCACCCTGACTGACTCATATCTGATGGGGACATACATTTGCATCAGGATGCAGTAAAATACTCCACATTAGGCAACCTCATACACTACCATTCAAAAGTTTGGGGTCACTTAGACAATTCCTTGTTTTTGAAAGAAAAGCTAATTTTTTGTCCATTAAATAACATCAAATTGATCAGAAATACAGTGTACACATTAGTAATTTACAACATGAACATTGTAGATGGAAACGGCAGATTTTTAATTGAATATCTACATAGGCGTACAGAGACCCATTATCAGCAACCATCACTCTTGTGTTCCAATGGCACATTGTGTGAGCTAATTTTAAAAGGCTAATTGATCATTAGAAAACCCTTTTGCAATTATGTTAGCACAGCTGAAAGCTGTTGTTCTGATTGAAGAAGCAATAAAACTGGCCTTCTTTAGACTAGTTGAGTGTCTGGAGCATCAGTATTTGTGGGTTCGATTACAGGCTCAAAATGGCCAGAAACAAATAACTTTTTTCTGAAACTCGTCAGTCTATTCTTGTTCTGAGARATGAAGGCTATTCCATGTGAGACATTGCCAAGAAACTGAAGATCTCATACAACGCTGTGTACTACTCCCTTCACAGAACAGCGCAAACTGGCTCGAACCAGAATAGAAAGAGGAGTGGGAGGCCCCCATGCACAACTGAGCAAGAGGACAAGTACATTAGAGTGTCTAGTTTGAGAAACAGACGMCTCACAAGTCCTCAACTGGCAGCTTCATTAAATAGTACCCGCAAAACACCAGTCTCAACGTCAACAGTGAAKAGGCGACYCCAGGATGCTGGCCTTCTAGGCAGAGTTGCAAAGAAAAAGCCCTATCTCAGACTGGCCAATAAAAATAAAAGATTAAGATGGGAAAAAGAACACAG
>NC_036861.1:732102-736805 GCF_002910315.2 Salvelinus sp. IW2-2015
ATCTCAGACTGGCCAATAAAAATAAAAGATTAAGATGGGAAAAAGAACACAGACACTGGACAGAGGATGACTGGAAAAAAGTGTTATGGACAGACTAATCTAAGTTTGAGGTGTTCGGATCACAAAGAACATTCGTGAGATGCAGAAAAAAATGTAAGATGCTGGAGGAGTGCTTGACGCCATCTGTCAAGCATGGTGGAGGCAATGTGATGATCTGGGGGTGCTTTGGTGGTGGTAAAGTGGGAGATTTGTACAGGGTAAAACGGATCTTGAAGAAGGAAGGCTGTCACTCCATTTTGCAACGCCATACTATACCCTGTGGACGGTACGTAATTGGAGACAATTTCCAATAGGACAGTGACCCAAAGCACAGGTCCAAACAATGCAATAACTATTTAGGGAAGAAGCAGTCACCTGGTATTCTGTCTATAATGGAGTGGCAGAGCACAGTCACCGGATCTCAACCGGGGAGCAGCTTGACCGTATGGTACGTAAGAAGTGCCCATCAAGCCAATCCAACTTGTGGGAGGTGCTTCAGGAAACAAATTGACAACTGGAATGCCAAAGGTCTGCAAGGCTGTAATTGCTGCAAATGGAGGAATCTTTKACGAAAGCAAAGTTTGAAGGACACAATTATTGTTTCAATTAAAAATAATTATTTATAACCTTGTCAACATCTTGACTATATTTCCTATTCATTTTGCAACTAATTTTATGTATGTTTTCATGGAAAACAAGGAAATGTCTAAGTGACCCCAAACTTTTCAAATCAAATCAAAGTTTATTTGTCACGTGCGCCAAATACAACAGGTGTAGACCTTACAGTGAAACAATGCAAATAGTCCGGGTAGCCATTTGATTACCTGTTCAGGAGTCTTATGGCTTGGGGGTAAAAACTGTTGAGAAGTCCTAGACTTGGCACTCCGGTACCGCTTGCCATGCGGTAGTAGAGAGAACAGTCTGTGACTGGGGTGGCTGGGGTCTTTGACAATTTTTAGTGCCTTCCTCTGACACCGCCTGGTGTAGAGGTCCTGGATGGCAAGCAGCTTAGCCCCAGTGATGTACAGGGCCGTACTCACTACCCTCTGTAGTGCCTTGCGGTCAGAGGCCGAGCAATTGCCGTACCAAGCAGTGATGCAACCAGTCAGGATGCTCTCGATGTTGCAGCTGTAGAACCTTTTGAGGATCTCAGGACCCATGCCAAATCTTTTTCGTTTCCTGAGGGGGAATAAGCTTTGTCGTGCCCTCTTCACGACTGTCTTGGTGTGTTTAGACCATTCTAGTTTGTTGATGTGGACACCAAGGAACTTGAAGCTCTCAACCTGCTCCACTACAGCCCCGTCGATGAGAATGGTTGGGGTATGTACGTACAGTCACTGTGGGGACGACGTCCTTGATGCACTTATTGATAAAGCCAGTGACTGATGTGGTGTACTCCTCAATGCCATCGGAAGAATCCCGGAACATGTTCCAGTCTGTGCTAGCAAAACAGTCCTGTAGTTTAGCATCTGCTTCATCTGACCACTTTTTTATAGACCGAGTCACTGGTGCTTCCTGCTTTAAGTTTTGCTTGTAAGCAGGAATCAGGAGGATAGAGTTGTGGTCAGATTTACCAAATTGAGGGCGAGGGAGAGCTTTGTACGCCTCTCTGTGTGTGGAGTACAGGTGATCTTGAATTTCTTTCCCTCTGGTTGCACATTTAACATGTTGATAGAAATTTGGTAGATCTGATTTAAGTTTCCCTGCATTAAAGTCTCCGGCCACTAGGAGCGCCGCCTCTGGGTGAGTGGTTTCCTGTTTGCTTATTTCCTTATACACCTGATGAGTGCGCGTCTTAGTGCCCAGCATCTGTCTGTGGGTTGTACAATAAAACAGCCACCAAAAAGTATAATGAACACTCTCTAGCACAGTAGTGTGTTTGAAACGGTACTGTAATGTTTTAGCCCCTAATGTTTAAAAGGTCCAATGAAGTCAATATATTATCTCAATACAACAATCATTTCTGGGAACAACTGAAGTACCTTACTGTGATTTGTTTTCAAATTAAGAAATTGTCAAAACGAACACAATATACTTCTTAGCAAAAGAGCAATTTCTCAAAGCAAGAATTTGCTTAGGAACTGTCAGGGGAAAACAAACAAAGCTGTTTGGCAGAAAAGTTTGAACTCTTTCTATTGGGCTTCTGATTAACTAAATTTACCATATGGTGATGAACCAGGCAGGGCAAAAATCCATCCCACCAAATGGGCTGAAACTTCCAAGCTGTCTTTATACTCAAAAGGGCATTATCATAATTTTCACAATTTCACAGTATTATTCACAACCTCTTAGTGTGGAAAATAATAATAAAACACAGGAAAATACATTTAAGACTGCACTGGGCCCTTTAAAGGTCCAGATTTTGAGTATTTCGTAAATGCTGAAAATAGATCTGTTGTTTGGGGAAAGCCTCCTACTTCTAGGCGTTCTATTGAGTAGTCGGGTAAACTATCTATGAATGAGTGTATGAGCTAGAGTCCCCTATTTGACGCTACATCTAATTCTAGGTAACTCGCCATGTTTAAACTCTGACCCCCCATTATGACGTCTATTTAGTACAGTATATAGAAGGCTTCTTACTTGGCCTCCTGCTCCAGTTGCTCCTCCAGCTGCCAGTATCTTGGCCTCAGGGCGGTGATGGCAGCCTTGAACTTGGACTTGACTGCCCCTCCAGCTCTCCCAGCTTGGCCTTTCAGCTCCTTGTTCTGCCTCTCCATTCCTTGAACGGGCGTTCTACTCTTCTGAGCCGCGCTGCGCGTCACCGAGCCAGCTCCGGTGTTCAGGTGTGTCCACTTGGGAGACGACAATGGGGACATAAAAGGGAGAGAGGGTCCACTCTTTGTGCATCTCTATATAAAACTGTTAGTTGTGGGTCCCAGGAAGTGGTCTGGTGTGATACTTGTTAGCGCAGTTCATTATAGACTACTCTCCAGGCCATAAAGAGACTACATTCTAAGGTCCAGGAATCGTCTCTGTGTATGWGTGAATCTCAAAAGTACTTTCCTCTTGCCCGATATCCTCCTCAAAACGTCAAGAGACAATGCCGGTTTAAAGAGAGTTTTACCTGTTCTGTACCTTCATGAGCTGTGTGTACGTGTTTGACAATGTGAGAGTTGCACTGTACCTGCATGGTGGTCTTGCGGAAGCGGTCGTTGAGCAGCTCCATGTTGCTCTGTTCCTCCTCTAGTTCCTCCTCCAGCTGCGAGATGCGGGCCTCCAGCCTCCTCTTCTCATCTAGTAGGGCCGACCTGACACAAATAAGTGAATGATTCKGTGATGTGGTTGGTACAGAACAGAGCATAGAAATCAGGGGGGGAAGGCTGCTGGTCCACTTAAAGCTGCAGTATGTAACTTTTTGGGTGACCTGACCAAATTCAGATAGAAATGTGAGTTATAGATCTGCCATTCTCGTTGAAAGCAAGTCTAAGAAGCAGTAGATCTGTTCTACGTGTTCTACTGTTCTACTATTTCTATGCTTCCCGTTCTTAAGTTTCATTTCGTCTTTTACTTTTGTACACCAGCTTCAAACAGCTGAAAATACAAGATTTTGGGTTATTGAAAATATATTTCATAGCGGTTTAGATGGTACAATGATTCTCTACACACGATACATTGCTTGTTTTGTCACAGAAACTGAAATTAGGTGAACGGTTACAATTTTAGCAACCAGCGATTTCTGCATATTGCACCATTAAATCTGGAAAATATCATGCTTGAATTTGATCATTAATCAGGAAAATGTAGCTACTCACTTTCCAGAGGCGGTATTTGAGATCTCGTCGGCCAGCTCGTCTCTCTCCTGCTCAGCGTGTCTACGGGCCCTCTCTGAAGCCGCCAGGTCCTCCTGCAGCTGTAGGATCTCAGCTTCCAGGCCCTTTAGTTTCTTCTCGTTCTCTTTAGACTGTGCAAAGATCTCATCACGGGATGCTCTGGCCTCCTCCAACTCCCTCTGGTAGTCCTTCATCTGGGCCTGCAGGGGGCAGCAGCAAGGCAAAGAGTAAGACCGGTCTTGGGCAACAGTACAGGATTAGAGGTCAACTCCATTTCAAATGAGATTCTCCTCAATACTCCTCTATGGCAGTATTTACACAGGCAGCCCAATTCTGATATTGTTTGCCACTAATTGGTCTTTTGACCAATCAGATCAATCTGTTGCCCATAATTGGGCTGCCTGTGTAAATGCAGCCTATGAGAAAATGTTTGAAATTCAGTTTTTCTTCCCGAATTGAAATAGAACCGACCTCAACCCCGTAGCTATACTGAATATAATAGTGTAAGGCCAGAGGGGAAGTGAGACCAAATGAGACCAGACCAACTTGGACAACTAGAGTTTACAGCATCAGGGATGTCATCTAAATACAGATGTTGGTAGTCCTGGACATATTCTAATCTAGGCTACATTAAAGCTGACTACACAGTGGACAGACAGGCACAGATACCATACCTGCAGAGGCTACCAGTCCATTTTATTGATAAAAGGATACAGGTGTAAAAAATTATATTGCTGATTATCAGAGATCAGACAACCAGGAGTTCCTAATTAATCAGGCAAAAAAGATTGACATTGTAGGGTTGCAAAATTCTGCTAACTTTCCCAAAATTCCCAGAATTCCTGGTTGGAAGATTCTTGGAATTTTGGAAAAGTTACCAGAATTTTGCAACAA
>NC_036861.1:737456-740155 GCF_002910315.2 Salvelinus sp. IW2-2015
ACTTGAGAATGAACAAGCAAACCCAAATCCTGTACAAAGTCTCACCTGTAGTTTTCTGAGCTGTTTGATGGCTTCATCTCTGGCCTTGTTGGATGCTTCTATTTGCCCCTCCAGGTCCTTGAGGTCCATCTCCAGCTTCTTCTTAGCTGCCACGGCCAGGGCTCTCTGCTTCCTCTCATCCTCCAGCTCTGCCTCCATCTCACGAACCTTGGTTCAGACAACAAGATATTACAGAGGGTTGAAAACGCCAAGTAAGTGATGAAACCTAGTGAAGTTTGGGTTCTAGCTTGCTCGGATGCAATAACGGTTAGGGTGAAGATGGATGGAAAGTACACAATGAGTCCATAAGTTAAAGTTTTTTACCATATATATCACCATATATGGTGATTATTTTCTCCGAACTGTTGGCCAAGCTAAATCAGCTGAGTTTCTATTAGAGGTCTGAATGTTACTCCCCAAAAATGGTCCTCTCAGCTTGTCTCTGTACCTGTTTGACCAGCGTCCTCTTCTTCTCCTCGTTCTGCTCGTCTCTGGCCTGCAGGTCCCTGTCGAACTGGGCCTTCATGGCCTGCATGTTGACCTCCAGACGCAGCTTGCCGTCCTCTGTGGCCTGCAGCTCGTCCTCCAGCTCCTCCAGCTGGGTCCTCATCTCTTCCACCTGCTGCTCCAGGGTGCGCTTCGATTTCTCCAGCTCATGGACCTACACACAGGGGGACGTAGAGAGACTGTCATAAGGAAGCAATCCCATAGGATTAGTCAAACAAATTCTCACACAAAGCAAAATTCTGAGGTGGGTGGACAGCGTTCTTTCAAAATTAAGTAATTTACAGAAGGCTTCATGTGTGTAAGGTCTCCAACAACGTTTAGGAACCACCACCAGCTCCTCTAACACAGGCATTCTCACTCATTCTGTGGTGGGTGGATTGGTGGCCATATTGGAAGAAACATACCAAAACCTGTACATGTTGGTTCTATCAATCCTCATTGGATGAGCCTAGCCAGGTCAAGGCTTAGGACTGGGTTGTATAAGGTATGTTAGAACCTTCAGCTCCTGTACGGGGGGTTTAAACTACGTACGCTCTTGCCCACGTCGTCCTTGGAGCTCATCAGGTCCTCCATCTCAGTCCTCAGCTGCTTGTTGAGCCTCTCAAACTCCTCCTTGGCCTCCAGGGCCTCGTCCAGAGCCCGGGCCATAGACAGAGCCTTGGTCTCCTTCTCCCTGGCCTCAGCCTCGGCCTTGTCACGCTCCTCAGCATAGCGGGTAGAGATGGTCTTCTCCTCAGCCAGGAGCTAACATAGAGGGAGAAGATAATGATGAAGAAGGATGGCAAGCAATGTCTTACTGGTAAGTTATGTTAATGAAGGCAATCATTGGAATAAAGAAATCACAAAAGCTCTGCCATTTCTTCATTAATGGCAGGTCTATTTTTATTTTGCAGAGAGGGGAGAAGGAGATAAGCAAAGGTGAGTGGAGGGAGAAAAGGAAGCGAGATAGAGGAAAGGATAGAGACAAATGGAGATGATACGATACCTGGTCGAACTTCTTCTGCTTCTTCTCCAGGTTCGAGACGATGGTCCTCTGGTGGTCCAGGTCCACCATGAGGTCGTCCAGCTCCTGCTGCAGGCGGGTCTTGGTCTTYTCCATCTTATCGAAGGCGGAGGCTTTTTCCTCCAGCCGCTGGCTGGTCAACTCCATGTCCTTCTGTAGCTTCCTCTTCACCTCCTCCAGAGACTCCAGGGTCCCCACGTCCTCATCCAGCTTCTTCCTAGACTCAAACAGCTAGAYAGAGAAGACAATGGTTTTCATATTATATATTTTTTCTATGGTTCTTACATGAGGAAATAAGATTCACAGCTTTGTGAGTGAGCATTTGATATACAGAAAATGACAGTGGTCTTTAAAAGAACACATTACTGATCTTAGTGTTGGGGAAGCTACTATGAAAATATATTTTACCAAGCTACCAATTACTTCACATTGAAAGAAGTTGAGCTACGTTAAAGCTACCCTTAAGACAAATATAGTTTCCTTAACTAAAGTGACTTTAAAAAAGTACTGTGCCTTGCAAAAGTATTCACCCCCTTTGGCGTTTTTCCTTGTTGCATTACAACCTGTAATTTAAATAGATTTTTATTTGGATTTCATGTACATACATGACATACACAAAATTGTCAAAATTGGTGAAGTGAAAAAAAAAACTTGTTTAAAAAGAAATCTGTAAAAACAAAAAACGGAAAAGTGGTGCGTGCATACAGTGGGGCAAAAAAGTATTTAGTCAGCCACCAATTGTGCAAGTTCTCCCACTTAAAAAGATGAGAGAGGCCTGTAATTTTCATCATAGGTACACTTCAACTATGACAGTTTAATGAAGATTATTTGCAAATTTAATGGTGGAAAAATAAGTAATCTATGGTCAATTAACAAAAGTTTATCTCAATACTTTGTTATATACCCTTTGTTGGCAATGACCAGGGTCAAAAACGTGTTTCACCAAGTTTCACAACACTGTTGTGTCGTATTTTGGCCCATACCTCCATGCAGATCTCCTCTACGAGCATTGATAGTTTTTGGGGCTGTTGCTGGCAACCACGGACTTTCAAACTCCCTCCAAAAGATCTTTCTATGGGCCGTTGAACTCTGGAGACTGGGCTAGGCCACTCCAGCCTTGAAATGCTTCTTACAGAAGCCAACTCCCTCT
>NC_036861.1:741468-746191 GCF_002910315.2 Salvelinus sp. IW2-2015
AAATCCTACAATGTGATTTTCTGGATTTTTTTTCTCATTTTGTCTGTCATAGTTGAAGTGTACTACCTATGATGAAAATTACAGGCCTCTCTCATCTTTTTAAGTGGGAGAACTTGCACAATTGGTGGCTGACTAAATACTTTTTTGCCCCACTGTATGTATTCCCCCACTTTGCTATGAAGCCCCTAAATAAGATCTGGTGCAACCAATTACCTTCAGAAGTCACATATTTAGTTAAATAAAGTCCACCTGTGTGCAATCTAAGTGTCACATGATCTCAGTATATATACACCTGTTCTGAAAGGCCCCAGAGTCTGCAGCACCACTAAGCAAGGTGCACCACCAAGCAAGCGGCACCATGAAGACCAAAGAGCTCTCCAAACAGGTCAGGGACAAAGTTGTGGGGAAGTACAGATCAGGGTTGGGTTATAAAAAATATCAGAAAGTTTGAACATCCCACGGAGCACCATTAAATCCATTATTAAAAAATAGAAAGAATATGGCACCACAACAAACCTGCCACCCACCAAAACCCACAGACCAGGCAAGGAGGGCATTAATCAGAGAGGCAACAAAGAGACCAAAGACAACCCTGAAGGAACTGCAAAGCTCCACAGCGGAGATTGGAGTATCTGTCCATAGGACCACTTTAAGCCGTACACTCCACGGAGCTGGGCTTTACGGAAGAGTGGCCAGAAAAAAGCCATTGCTTAAAGAAAAAAATAAGCAAACACATTTGGTGTTCGCCAAAAGGCATGTGGGAGACTCCCCAAATATGGAAGAAGGTACTCTGGTCAGATGAGACTAAAATGTAGCTTTTTGGCCATCAAGGAAAACGCTATGTCTGGCACAAACCTAACAYCTCTCATCACCCCGAGAACACCATCCCAACAGTGAAGCATGGTGGTGGCAGCATCATGCTGTGGGGATATTTTTCATTGGCAGGGATTGGGAAACTGGTCAGAATTTAAGGAATGATGGATGGCGCTAAATACAGGAAAATTGTCTAGTCAAAGCCCAAACCTCAATCCAATTGAGAATCTGTGGTATGACTTAAAGATTGCTGTACACCAGCAGGAACCCATCCAACTTGAAGGAGCTGTAGCAGTTTTGCCTTGAAGAATGAGCAAAAATCCCAGTGAGACTTGCAGCTGTAATTGCTGCAAAAGGTGGCTCTACAAAGTATTGACTTTGGGGGGGGGTGTTATTAGTGTATGCGACGGTGACTCAAGTTTTGGGTGGCTTTTTGTTTTGTGGTTATTTCTTGTTTGTTTCACAGATAGAATATTGTTGCCATCTCAAAGTGGAGGCATGTTTGTGTAAATCAAATGATACAACCCCCCAAAATCTATTTAATTCGCAGTTGTAAGGCAAAAAATAGGAAAATGCCAAGGGGTGAATACTTTCGGCAAGGCACTGTAGTAGTTACAGTACCTGAAGACTGTAGTTCACTATGTGAAAGAACATTTTGATGTTTTGTGCTTTTTTAAATACCAATTGACTGGGTCGTGCAGTGACTGATTCATTGTTTGCCTGGGAGGAACTCACTATCAGTATCTGCAATTTGGGCAGTTCGGACCTTCGGAGCAATTACATTGTTTTTCAGACGGAAGGGATCTCTCAGGTTTAGGTTCAGCTTGGGAGGAAGAGCCTCGTGAGTTTGGTCTGCAGCTGCATCGAACCAAACGTTAATGATGAATTCATTATGAATAAGCTTAAATCATGGCAAATATAATGTCTGTGTAAGCTGTATATAAGAGGTCTAACGTTGGGACTGTTCCCGAGCAGGGAGCTACTTCAAGAACCGGTAATGTTTAGTTTGATGTGACCGTATCAGCTTGGCTGTTTATTAAAGAATGATTCATTTGTAATTGAATCCAGGTAGTCTGCCTGTGGTTATTTTCCATGACACTTAATCAAACTACTTTTGGTGCAAGAATAGATCACTTTGGGTCATTATGGTTAAACAGAATGTGTTATTTAGCCTATTAATACAAGAAACTAATGTTCCATGAGGAGAGATTATGCAGGTCTGTGCTGAAAAATAAAAACCATTTATTTGCTAATCTACGTGACATTACACTACGTAGATTTGAATTTAGTTCGACTCACAAAGCTACTGCAAAAATGTAGTTAATCTAGGCTAGTAGAGATACATGTAGTTTAGGTTTTCTTCCCAACATGTATTAACTTATACCAATACCTATTTCGTGGAGTAAGGAATCTATCTAGCCACAACTGTAGTAAATATCAAACGGTGGTGTTTCAAGCTGGAAACCCTGTCGCTATTGGCAAGTGAAACTTAAGAAATACGCAGTGGGGTCCATACCTGAGCCTGCAGCATGGCAGTTGTTTCTCAGTTTCCTGCGGCCTCCTCGTCCTCCTCCTGCTGCTCCTGGCAGGGTTGCTCTGTCCTCCTCCATAGTGACGGGATAGGCGAGAGGTCTCAGGTTCAGTCTGATCGAGTTTCTGGAGAGTCTTCCGTACACACAAATCACTGCGCACTACAATCACGCGCACATTTATGGTCACTGCATCGCACGCACGCACGCAACGCACGGCACGCACGCACGCCACACACTACACTTACCACATCATCACACACACACACCCACACAGCAGGCACACACAACACAAAGATCAAGTAGGTTAACCACCAGTTACATAAGACTTGTGGATGGAGATCAATGATATGAAGTTTGTTTTTTAATTCAGCGAGATTGGCATTAGCTACAAGTGTCTCCAATAATGAAGYGTCACCAAAGGACATTTGCTTCCAAAGCATATTACAATACCTCCAACTTCRATTTCAACTATTAGAGCATGTAATGGCTTGGTGACGTATAAGGAGTCTCTGCTCACCTGTGTGTCCTGTAACGCACTCTCCAGGCCTGCTGAATCCTTGGCCAGCTTGATTCCCTTCTTCTCAGCGTCCTCCAACAGGGCGGAGACAGTGTCCAGTTCCGTCTACAGACAAAGGTCTATAAATATCTCTTCATATTCACATTAAAACATATTCACTCCCATTTTGAGAAACCAATTGACTTCAACACATAGTGATGACGACAGACAGACAGCGTGGTCCGTTGACTTGCCCTCTAACCTGTAGTTTGTGTGTGCGGTCGGCCAGTTCTACTTTAGCCCTCTCTCCCTCGGTGGCTCGGGCCATGAACTCCTGCAGCTGAGCCTCCATCTTCTTCCTCTTGTGTTCTGAYTCTGTCTTGGCCTGCTGAAGCCCCTTCACCTCGCTCACCAGCTCCTTGTTGTCACTCTCCATGGTACACTTGTTCTTCTCCAGGTTGGACTTGAACTGCAGCGGAAAGAAGGGTGAGAGGGGTTGTGGTATACATTGGGAAGATGAGAGAATTTTACAGAGGGTATGTTGGATAGGCCTGTCCTCTTGGCCTGCTTAGCAAAGAAGTGATAGTGTAGTGTTACTACTGTATGAGATGACGTTATGTTGACAGGTCTATTTTCTCAGGTGGCGACCAATGATTTATATACACATTAGATGACTGACTGTGTTGAAGCCACCGTGCCTCCATCTTGGGAGTGTAAAAAAACATTTTAGAAGCTATAGAAATGCATTTATTAATGTCTACATTCGTTTTTGCCACATGTATTCTATTAGAAACACCTTAATGCATACAATTACATTATATTGTGAGCTAAACATACCTTTTTTTAAATAAAAATAAAATATAAAAACACAGTTGACTTTTTAGAGATTACTAATGTTACTGTCCCCATGACAACACATACTTAAATACATGTCAATTTGTCCTTGTCCCATTTAATTTAAACACTGTAGAATTCCATTCATTCCTATGGAGGACTGCTCCTACTGGGGAGTCCCAATATGRCCGACCAGTGGCTTCAAAGCCTCTCAATGGCCAATACATAGCATCAGCAATCCAGGGTTTATATACATCGTTGGAGGAGATCTACCCTCTTGACCTGCTAAACATGTGTAGTGCTACTACTGTATAACGACATTATGGTTGGCAGGTGTCATGTCTAATGGTGGACCTAGCCTCTAGGCCTGCTAAACATGTAATGAGCCATGTTACTAGATGATTGACAGGTGTATTGTCTCTGATTATAGACCCACCCTCTTGGCCTGCTCCAAATTCTCAGACAGCTCCTCCAGGGCRGTGGAGTGTCTCTGTCTCATCTCCTGGACCTGAGACTCGTGGTTCTTGGTCTCCTCGTCGATGGCCTTCTTCAGCTCAGCCACCTCCTGCTCTCGCTTGGTCCTGAGAGGCGAGGAGAGAGGGGTTAGGAAGGAAGGTAGACCCCATAAAAGACACCTCACTGAGGTGCTGTGTCTCTCCATAGCCCTCATGCAGATACACACGCAGGTACTTTGCCAAACTATGACAGTGCCACTTTTTCAGKGCGACCCTACACCGGTTCTTTATCCATTTCTAAAAGCACCGAAAATAAACATATTGGGACTACAGTAAACAYATAAGCGTATCAGCGCAGCAGAGAGCAGTACATCTGACAAGCAGTGTCCCAGTACCTGAGCTCCTGCTGGGCAGCGGTGGTATCCAGAGTGTCCTCCAGCTCAGTCTTCAGAGCCTCCAGCTCCTCACTGAGGTCCCTCTTGACTTTCTCTGCCTTGTTCCTGGACACCTTCTCTGACTCCAGGTCCTCCTGCAGCTCTGACAGCTGGGCCTGCAGCTCCCGCACAGCTTTCAGAGCGTTGTTCTTCTGGGCC
>NC_036861.1:747261-771424 GCF_002910315.2 Salvelinus sp. IW2-2015
ATGTGATGATTTCAGAAGTCATTATAGGGATACGTTTTCCATTGGCCTACAGTCACCACTCTAATCGCTACAGTCGCCACTCGAATTCGTCAGTCACCACCTCGAATTCGCTACAAGTCGCCACCTGAATTTCGCTACAGTCACCCACCTTAATTCGCTACAGTCGCCACGCTGAATTGTACAGTCACCACCTGAATTCGCTACAGTCGCCACCTGAATTCGCTACAGTCACCACCTGAATTCGCTACAGTCACCACCTGAATTCGCTACGGTCGCCACCTGAATTCGCTACAGTCACCACCTGAATTCGCCACATCTAAATGATTRGACTTCACCTTCATGCCAATGACCTCTGTTGCAGCCAGAGGAGGAGCTCATTAGTATGTGGTCTCAGTTTCCCTAATCAAAAGGGACTTAATTGAACGTGACACCAAATGTGTTGCTCATGAATATTTTCCACTAAATTAGGTCTGAATTGGCTTTGGATTACAAAGAATGTTAAATGAACAATCAAGATAAATTGAGGTAATACTTGGATGCAAGTTGACACTCTTTCTCCTTCTTCCAAGAGACAGGTCTTTTTCAAGCCATATCTGGTAATGTTTTCCTTGAGTCCAGCAGCCCTGTTCAGAAGCTATTAAAAATAAACGTCTGTGAAGTACAAACAGATTCCGTGACCAATTCCCTCTGAGGTGTGAGACAATCCGTCATGGCTGCCATGCCCAAGCTGAGATTCCTTTTCCTTTCCGTTGGAAAATGCAGTGAAAGACTTGGATGGAGCACATCATCAATCTCTATCAATCTGCCTCAGAGTGTGCGTGTGTATTAAATGTCTTTAGTGAGGGTGATAGCCAGCATACCAGCACGCACTGCACTAAGGAAGGCATTAGTTTAGTTTAGAGGGAACCGATGCCACTGAACAACTAAGCAACTGGACTGTRTGGCTGCTTTTAAATATTTTGTTCAAAGCCAACATGAGGGTATGTGCMCATATGAAAAAAATACTATGGTATACTATGGTTAAATAATATTGTATTCACTGTAGTGTTTTTGCGGACTTTACTGTAGTGTACTGTAGTATTTACAATCTACTGCAGTGTTGGAACTAGTAACATAAGCATTTTGCTGCACCTGCTATAACACCTGCAAATCTGTGTATATACCTTAGTCATTACTGTAGGGTTTTTGTGAACATTACTGTAGTGTTTTTGAGGTCTGCAGTATACTGTAGTATTTACTGTAGTACTTCTCAATCATGTATAGTACTTGCTATAGCACATTGTAGTATACTATAGTGTGTAGTATATTATTCTACAGTATACTACACAATTCTATACTAAGTAATGTAGTATTCTATAGTAAACTGTGGTATTTGTAATGTGTGTGTGTGTGTGTGTGTGTGTGTGTGTGTGTGTGTGTGTGTGTTGTGTGTGTGTGTGTGTGTGTGTGGTGTGTGTGTGTGTGTGTGTGCCCGCTGTGGGTCTCAACTGCTTGGGCCCGGTAGAGTGGACTGTTGCTATGGGGACAGGCGATGGAAGTGGAGTATATGTGTGGGTGCACATCTAGCCGGTATGGTTTCACAAAGTCTACTGCCTCAGTTTGTATGATGGCAATTTGCATTTACTCCAGAATGTTATGAAGAGTGATCAGATGAATTGCAATTAATTGCAAAGTCCCTCTTTGTCATGCAAATGAACTGAATCCCCCCAAACATTTCCACTGCATTTCAGCCCTGCCACAAAAGGACCAGCTGACATCATGTCAGTGATTCTCTCGTTAACACAGGTGTGAGTGTTGACTAGGACAAGGCTGGGAATCACTCTGTCATGCAGATTGAGTTCGAATAACAGACTAGAAGCTTCAAAAGGAGGGTGGTGCTTGGAATCATTGTTCTTCCTCTGTCAATCATGGTTACCTGCAAGGAAACACGTGTCGTCATCATTGCTTTGCACAAAAAGGGCTTCACAGGCAAGGATATTGCTGCCAGTAAGACTGCACCTAAATTAACCATTTATCGGATCATCAAGAACTTCAAGGAGAGCAGTTCAATTGTTGTGAAGAAGGCTTCAGGGTGCCCAAGAAAGTCCAGCAAACGCCAGGACCGTCTCCTAAAGTTGATTCAGCTGCGGGATCGGGGCACCACCAGTACAAGCTTGCTCAGGAATGGCAGCTGGCAGGTGTGAGTGCATCTGCATGCACAGTGAGGCAAAGACTTTTGGAGATGGCCTGGTGTCAAGAAGGGCAGCAAAGAGCCACTTCTCTCCAGGAAAAACATCAGAGACAGACTGATATTCTGCAAAAGGTACAGGGATTGGACTGCTGAGGACTGGGGTAAAGTCATTTTCTCTGATGAATCCCCTTTCCGATTGTTTGGGGCATCCAAAAAAAAGCTTGTCCGGAGAAGACAAGGTGAGCGCTAGCATCAGTCCTGTGTCATGCCAACAGTAAAGCATCCTGAGACCATTCATGTGTGGGGTTGCTTCTCAGCCAAGGGAGTGGGCTCACTCACAAATTTGCCTAAGAACTCAGCCATGAATAAAGAATGGTACCAACACATCCTCCGAGAGCAACTTCTCCCAACCATCCAGGAACAGTTTGGTGACGAACAATGCCTTTTCCAGTATGATGGAGCACCTTGCCATAAGGCAAAAGTGAAAACTAAGTGGCTCGGGGAACAAAACATCGATATTTTGGTCCATGGCCAGGAAACTCCCCAGACCTTAATCTCTTTGAACTTGTGGTCAATCCTCAAGAGGTGGGTGGACAAACAAAACCCCACAAATTCTAACAAACTCCAAGCATTGATTATGCAAGAATGGGCTGCCATCAGTCAGGATGTGGCCCAGAAGTTAATTGACAGCATGCCAGGGCGGATTGCAGAGGTCTTAAAAATAAAGGGTCAACACTGCAAATATTGACTCTTTGCATCAACTTCATGTCATTGTCAATAAAAGCCTTTGACACTTATGAAATGCTTGTAATTATACTTCAGTATTCCATAGTAACATCTGACAAAAATATCTAAAGACACTGAAGGAACCAACTTTGTGAAATTAATATTTGTTTCATCTCAAATCTTTTGGCCACGACTGTATGGTGCAAACTGAACACAACCCATGAACGTTTATTGAGAATCCATTTTGGGGCTGAAGGGGGAGTATCTCACCTGGACAGAGCGGCCTGTAGCTCCTCCTCCTTCTTGGCCAGCTGGATCTTGAGCTCCTCTATCTGGGCCTGCAGCTCAGCTATCTGGTCCTGGAGGTCCGTGGTCTCAGCGTCTAGCTTCCTCTTGGCCTTCTCCAGCTCCTGGCGAGTCTTCTCCTCCTTCTTCAGGCGCTCTTGATAGACACACACACACACACACACCACACACACACACACACACACACACACACACACACACACACACACACACACACACACACACACACACACAACACACACACACACACACACACACACACCACACACACACGTACGCAACAGACACACACGAAGGTGGAAGGGCAGCAGGGTCAACCAAACGATGAAAATAGATGTTGGCCCAGCACTCAAAAGTATCCACTCAAACATTCCACTCAAGCAGTAGTAACCAGATTCTTCCGCTTGGTAAACCATTAAGTCATTGTGGTGTCCGAACTGAAATGGAATTCCTATGCATACGTAGAATCACACTACCAGAGAAGTCTTAATCTCATCCAGTCTGTAGTCTTATCTTAATGTTATTATATGCAGTTGAAACTTGCCATGTTGAGGAGTTACAGAAGTTCTACAACTAATCTTTCCTGGATTCCTTGCATCATCAAAAGGCTTTGGAGAAGAATGCCTGACAGGAAGGACCTTGGACCTTCTCCTCCAATGAAGGCAGAGAAGAGAGGCAAGGAAGAAAGAGAGCAAGGAATCGAGGAGACCAATCGAGGAAGAGCCACAGTGAAGCATTTACCTTCCAGGTCGACCATCATCACCTCCTGCTTGTTCTTGACCTGCCCAGTTCGTGGGCCGTCTCCTCCTCCTCCGTCAGCTGGGAGGTCATCTCGGCCACACGGTCGTCCAGCAGCTTCTTCTCCTGTTGGGTGGAGAGAGGAGAGGAGCGACGTTAAACCTCTCTACAGTTTTCTACAACAGGGGTCTGCAATGTGTGGCTTCAGAGCCGCATGTGGTTCTTTAGCTTCCCCTTCATGGCATCTTCTAATAAATCATTTGTATCAGATTAAGATAATCTTAAACATCTCTTCTATCCCCTGTACCCTTCAGGGCTCTATACAAGTCTAATCCCTAATTTATGTTTTCCGCTTCAATCAAACGCACATGGTTCCGTATTCAGTGTTGGTGCGGACAGGAGGGGACATTCTATAATGTCTTTTCTGGTTTTGTTCGAGAGAACCAGGCAGACGGTCGGACGATGTGGAAGCAGAATGTATAAATTTGTCTTAAGTGTGCCCTCTTCTCTGACCTTGAGGAACTTGGAGTTCTGGTCCTCCAGCAGTAGAATGTCCTCTTCCATCTTCTTGATCTTGGCCTCGGCAGTCACCTTCTCCAGCTGAAGCTTCTGCCTGGCTGCCTCCTCTTCATCTAACTGCTCCTCTAGATCCTATGGATAGACAATGGACATACATACGTTCAACCAACAGAAACACTCAGTATCTTCAGCGCAAGGATATGTATTGCAATGCTGAAGTTATCAATAGTTTTAGTTGAATCAATTCCATCTAAACCAACATTAACTCATCAACTGATGGTGTGTGAGTGTGTGTGTCCATGCTGCATCCATATGTGCATATATGGGTCTCTCTCTCGCTCTCTCTCTGACCTGGATGTGGGACTGCATCTTCTTCTTCTCGTTCTGCATGCTCTGGTTCCTCTCCTCTTCCTCCTCCACTCTGGACTCCAGGTCATGGAGGATCTCCTCCAGCTCCTGCTTCTTAGCGGCCAGGCGGGCCCTCATCTCCTCCGCCTCAGCAAACAGCTCCGTCTCCGCCTGCAACTGCTCTGCAAGGATGTTCTTCTCCTCTAGGAGCTGTGGGGGACACAGAGGATAGAGAGCAAAGTTTACCTACGCTTCTTTTCTAGATGTTATTCGATTAGAATGTCGAAAGGTCAAATCTCCTCAAGTCTACAATAAAGGTGCTCTCTAGTACCAAAAAGGGTTATTTGGCTGTCCCCATAGGAGAAACCTTTGAGGAACCCCTTTTGGTTCGAGGTAGAATCCTTTTGGGTTCCATGTAGAACCCTTTCCACTAGAGGTCGACCGATTATGATTTTTCAACGCCGATTATTGGAGGACCAAAAAAAGCTGGTACCGATTAATCAGCCGATTTTTRTATATATATTTGGAATAATGACAATTACAACAATACTGACTGAACACTTTTATTTTAACTTAATATAATACATATATAAAAATCTATTTAGTCTCAAATAAATAATGAAACGTGTTCAATTTGGTTTAAATACGTAAAGGAACGTTTAAGTTCCTTGCTCAGAAYATGAGAACATATGAAAGCAGGTGGTTCCTTTTAACATGAGTCTTCAATATACCCAGGTAAGAAGTTTTAGGTTGTAGTTATTATAGGAATTATAGGACTATTTTTCTCTATACCATTTGTATTTCATATACCTTTGACTATTGGATGTTCTTATAGGYACTWTAGTATTGCCAGCCTAATCTTGGGAGTTGATAGGCTTGAAGTCATAAACAGCGCTGTGCTTCAAGCATTGCGAAGAGCTGCTGGTAAACGCAGGAAAGTGCTGTTTGAATGAAAGCTTACAAGCCTGCTGGTGCCTACCACCGCTCAGTCAGACTGCTCTATCAAATATCAAATCATAGACTTAATTATAATATAATAAACACACAGAAATACGAGCCTTAGGTCATTAATATGATCAAATCCGGAAACTATAATTTCGAAAACAAAACGTTTATTCTTTCAGTGAAATACGGAACCGTTCCGTATTTTATCGAACGGGTGGCATCCATAAGTCTAAATATTGCTGTTACATGGCACAACCTTCAATGTTATGTCATAATTATGTAAAATTCTGGCAAATTAATTACGGTCTTTGTTAGAAAGAAATGGTCTTCACACAGTTCGCAACGAGCCAGGCGGCCCAAACTGCTGCATATACCCTGAATCTGCTTGCATAGAACGCAAGAGAAGTGACATAATTTCCCTAGTTAATATTGCCTGCTAACATGAATTTATTTTAACTAAATATGCAGGTTTAAAAATATATACTTGTGTATTGATTTTAAGAAAGGCATTGATGTTTATGGTTAGGTACATTGGKGCAACGACAGTGCTTTTTTGATTGATTGTTTTTTATAAGATTTTTATTTTATAAGATAAGTTTAATGCTAGCTAGCAACTTACCTTGGCTCCTTGCTGCACTCGAGTAACAGGTGGTCAGCCTGCCACGCAGTCTCCTCGTGGAGTGCAATGTAATCGGCCATAATCGGCGTCCAAAATTGACGATTACCGTTGTTATGAAAACTTGAAATCGGCCATGCCGGTCGGCCATGCCGGTTGACCTCTACTTTCCACAGAGGGTTCTACATGGAACCCAAAAGAGTTCTACTTGGAACCAAAAATGGTTCTCCTATGGGGACAACAGCAGAACCCTTTTAAGAGTGTACTACTCAACTTTCAAACCCAGTGGCCGAACTAGTACTACACAGCATGAACTATGGAAGCCAACGACATTAACAATGGCTGGAGTAAGTTCATATGTTGTTTTATCTTCGGCAGTGCATACTTCAGAAGAATAGCTAAATTGAGATATAGAACCATGGTAAGGGGATCAGGTAGAGCTCCAGGTAGTAACTCACCTGTTGGTGTTTCCTCTCCATCTCCACCAGCTCTCCCTCCACCTTGCTCTGTCTCTCCTTCACCTTGACCAGCTCCTCGTCTTTGGTCTGCATCTCCTCCTCCTGCCGGGTCACCTGGAGCAGAGGTTTCACCTGGAAGAGAAAAAGGAGGAGGGTCCCATCAAGGTCAGGGGAGGGAGGAAAGGAAGAAAGGAATAGGATAAGGTGTAGAGAAGTGGTCATGTGAATCCTGTTAACAGTGGGTGTAGATGTGGTCTCACAGCACGCTCCATCAGTAAAACCCCCACTCACCTTGGTGAAGAGTCTCCACCACTGCCAGTGGCGCAGCTTGAGGTAGGCAGCACAGTTCCTCTGGAGGACCTTCAGAGCACTCAGCTGCTGCTGCTTCTTAGCAAAYGCCCTGAGGAGATGCATAATTAAGAGACTGATATCACATACAGCCTTACTTTAGCTACTTAACTTGGCCACAGCTGTATCCCAAAACATAACACATACAGTATCATTTTGACTTGACTTTTGACAGTTTTAGCAACTTCATAACTTATCTGTACTTATGCCCCATTTTTGTGAATTGCATTGAAATCAAAGGGCATGAACATSCCTCAGTAATGAGGTGGACATTTAAACCTACTTGACTGAGTGATAGGGGGCAGACAGTGGGGCTGCTGAGTCATGGTACTTACTATGCAAAGTGATTTGAAGCCTGGAAGTCTGGAAAGTCTGGCTATATAAATATGAATTAAGTTATAAATCAATTGTTAGTCCTAATGACTCACTTGCGTGCCAGGTAGCCGCGGCAGACAGACTGGAAGTAGATGATGATGTCAGTGATCTTCAGGTCTCTCTCCTCCTCCAGGTGGGCCAGGACTCCGGTCCTGAAGAAGATCTTACTCTGGCCGATACGGAACAGGTTGGGGTCCAGTTCCAACGCTCGGATCTGTTACRATACACAGGAGAATACGAGTAAATGAGGAAAGTCAGCATGCAAATCAGATCTTTTTTATTTGTTATTTGCATCATTTTAAACAGGGTGGTGCATTGACACAACTCATATTTTCATGAGTTTCAACACTTTTTCTCATTGTGTTAGTTAATTAATAGATAACATTGGAAGCCCTTTACCATCCTCTCGCAGGCCTGTTTCCCGTCCATGAAGCCCTTGGGGATGGCATTAGGAGTCAGGATCTCGTACCTGGGATAAATAGAGAAGTATTAGAAGTTAACACACTGGCATATACCCCGAGATCCCTGTAAGTGAGGGCAGTCTTGTCGGCTCACAGTGTAGACAAAGAACACAAGCACAATAGTTATGTGTCCTGTTTCCRTGGTTACCTCTGTCTGAACTCCTGGAAGACGATGCGGTTGGGGAAGCCCTGTCTGCAGATACGGATCCCCTCCAGAACTCCATTACACCTCAGCTGSTCCAGAACCAGATGRGGCTCCAGCTTACCAGCCTGACATGGGAGAGAGACRAAGTGAAGTGTTATAAATAAATARTRCAAAAAYCTGGTACAGGTGTACAAGCAAAGASTATTACCTATTAACCTTGTGTCTACAGAAGGYCTAGCAATATATACTCAGAGAAAACCCTGAAATTAAGAGATCAATTCAAGTCTCACCCCTTCTGTTGGGTATAGTATAGAACAGGTGGCCTGGTATAGTTAGACTGACATGTAAAGTATGACAGGATATACTACTCACCTTCTTCTCGTGGTTGGGGATAATACAGCGGACGAAGTTGGGGTTGGTGTTCCTCAAGGTGGCCATGAGCTTGGTGAGGGACTCCTTGTAGAGCTGGCCCACCGTGCGGAACATGCCCTTCTTGGTCTTGTAGGTGGCGCCGAACGTCGTCTCCGCCATGCCCGCCACCTGGTCCAGGCCCACGATGCGGTCCACTGGCGAGGAGAGAGAGAGGGAAGGAAAGGGGTTAGAAGAGAGGGGGCGTCAGACTTGGAGAGAGGTGTTGGGAGCTAGATCACAGACAGACAGACAGACAGACAGACAGACAGACAGACAGACAGACAGACAGACAGACAGACAGACAGACAGACAGACAGACAGACAGACAGACAGACAGACAGACAGACAGGATGCTGGGAGTAGCAGCAGCCAGCAGAAATGTGTGTCAGCTGCAGGTGTAGATAGATGAGGACCTCTAGGTATGACTGGCAGCCTCTGTGGATTTGTGGGGGTGGGGCAAGGACAGGGCAAGAGGATCACCTAAAACTGTAGTCCCGGACAAGCACAACTGATTCAACATGTCAAGTAATCATCAAGCCCTCGATGAGTTGAATCAGGYGYTTTTATCCGGGGCTACAACAACGATGTGTGCTGTTGGGGGTACTGGAGGACTGGAGTTGGGAACCACTGCTATACAGTATACATGCTTGGTTCCAGGGTCTGTATTCGTAAACGTTCTTCAGGCTAGGTACAGCTGATGGTTGCTAGTGGTAAAAACAGGTCTTCTTGAGCACTATGTTCCCACACTACTCCTTTCAGCAGTCATTCAAAGTGACAACCTTTTAGGATAACTATAAATTAAATACCTATTCTTTGGTATGAAACTAAAGGCRTTTCACAGCCTGGGACCTTTCCTACACATTGTCTTTTTTCCATCATATTAGCATAATCTGACAGTCAGTCACACAGGGCCATTTCATATCCGTAACTTCAGATTCACAACATGCCTTTTTTCATTTTGGTGTGACATTATTGCTGGGCTGGCGTGTTGCCAAGCATCATATTTCCAACACGTGGCATAAGTTTTGATATGAGGCATGCTGATGAATTAACTATTGTTTATCCAAGTGTCCATACAGGTAATTTATCAAAATCAAACCTCCAACTGTGTTATCTCCTAGGGTTTCAGGCAGACAGAACTCCAGGAATGTCCTACAAAGTTCCAGACTTTCAGTTTTTAGTCTGTAGATATTGTATCACTGTCACACCTGCTGTGTGTCAACGTCTAATGTACTGTAGAATCGGGCCAAGAGAAATGCCAAATACTACATGTGGTTCCAATTCTCTGCTACTTTGAAAAAATAAAAGGGGGAAATGAATTCCATTAATCTTTCCTCAGTCAAGCCTCAATTCTTTAATTCCCTTTACGCTTAAATATATGCCTTGGAAAGGGAATAAAACCCAGACAGGAGAATAGGCTTTGGTTCGGAATACTGAATAACCAGTGCTCTTAACCTTTCCACCATACTGTAAGGAAGCGGTCGAAATGTACACTATTGTTACCCTGAGGGAAATGGGGGAGGGGCATGCTTTTTCAATTTCAGTCAGGGAGAGAGTTTAGTATTTTTTTATTTAGTCCAGGGGAGGATCATGTAATTTGGATTTGATTAAATGTCATACACTCATAGATTTTTCTTTGCTATCTAGAACCTAAAGGGGTTCTTTGGCTGTCCCCATAGGAGAACCCTTTGAAGAACCCTTTTTGGTTCCAGGCAGAACCCCTTTGAGTTCAATGTAGAACCCTTTACACAGAGGGTTCTACAAGGAACCAAAAAGAGTTCTACCTGGAACCAAAAAGTGTTCTACCTGGAACCAAAAAGGATTCTACAAGGAACCAAAAAGAGTTCTACCTGGAACCAAAAAGTGTTCTACCTGGAACCAAAAAGGATTCTACCTGGAACCAAGAAGGTTTCTACCTGGAACCAACAAGGATTCTACCTGGAACCAAAAAGGATTCTACCTGGAACCAAAAAGTGTTCTACCTGGAACCAAAACCAAAAGGATTCTACCTGGAACCAAAAAGGTTTCTACCTGGAACCAAAAATGGTTTATTCTATGGGGACATTCGAAGAACACTTTTTTCTAGGAGTGTATTGCTCAGTGTTTGAGAATTAGTTGTTTATTATATCTGGATGTGTGCCTGATGATGCCCCTCATCCCTGATTCTCTGCTGGGCGCGCAATATCAAGTGGCACTACTGTGGTCTCAATAAAATGATCCTTAGACTATAGGCCTAGGCTATATGAAGAGCATGCTTGGAAAAGTACAGGGCAACATTATATTTTGAAGAAAATGTACTTCCTTCCCAAGTTTTTGCGCTGCTGGGATGGTGTAAAAATAGGCTACACTCTCAATCAATCAATCAAATTGATTTATAAAGCCCTTTTTACGTCAGCAGATGTCACAAAGTGCTTATACAGAAACCCAGCCTAAAACCCCAAACAGCAAGCAATGCAGATGTAGAAGCACGAAGGCTAAGAAAAACTCCCTAGGAAGGCAGGAACCGAGGAAGAAACCTAGAGAGGAACCAGGCTCTGAGGGGTGGCCAGTCCTCTTCTGGCTGTGCCGGGTAGAGATTATAAGAGTGCATTGCCATTAAGGCCAGATTGTTCTTCAAGATGTTTAAATGTTCATAGATGACCAGCAGGGTCATATAATAATAGTCGTTATAGAGGGTGCAACAGGTCAGCACCTCAGGTGTAAATATCAGTTGGCTTTTCATAGCCGAGCATTCAGAGGTCGAGACAGCAGGTGCGGTAGAGAGAGTGAGAGAGAGTGAGGGAGAGTTGAGTTACACACAGCAATTGATAGGCTGTCCCAATCATGAGCCTTGGCCTGCCCTGCTCTTGTTGATGTAGGCCTAAAGTCTTTTGTGCAGCCTAACCAATGGTTGTGCTGTGTACGGTGGCACTTCAGGAGGCAAGTCAAAGGCTTCGTCCCCAAAATGCTATATTTGTGTGTGCGGACTAGCCCTACTGATGTCCTGTTCAGTTTGAGAGGAAGAGCGTGAAGATGAGAAGGAGGACCGGAGGTAAGCTTGCTACTGCTATAACACTTCCGTATTGGTTCTAATACAAAATAGGTCCCGTGACCAAATGATTAGGTACCTATACCATAACTACTCCCCGGGAAGTGGAATAAATTGGTCTGAAAAGYCCGTATTATTGTTTGTTGTATTTTCTTCATGGTGTAATCATTAAATAATTTGAATTGAACAAAACAATAAAACAGGCTTTTCAGACCAATTTAGTCTAAGTAGGTAGTATCTAATGCTAGCAGGAGTAGAGCATTGCTGAAAGGTATTGCCATCCATTGGCCTATTGACTACTATACTAGTACTGAGACATAGACGACCAACAATGACATGCAGCCTAGAAGCGACGGGAGCCTCTGTATGGAGGTAGGCTTCACCATGATGCACTGCTAAGCCATGGATCTACATCAGCATGTCATAACATAAAACGTCATCTATCTCTATGAGCAACGCCATGCTGCGCTGCTAAGCCATGGATCTACATCAGCATGTCATAACATAAAACGTCATCTATCTCTATGAGCAACACCATGCTGCGCTGGTAAGCGTGGAACCTTCTACAGCTAGTCAGAACATTCACCTGGAGGCTCATCAAGACTAGTGACATTGTTCTGTATCTCTACGATACAGAGAGACAGGGGGATAAAAACACCTGACAGAAGAGAAAATAAAAACACAAAAGGGTTGAAAACATAAACAGAGGTTAGTTAGTAGGCTGAAGTCCGACTGATTACTATTAGTACCATGTTAGCTAAATAAGCAGCAAACATTGTACATTGACAATCCCTAAAACAAATAGGCTTAAATTATGATGAATTAACCAATCTAACGAATAATAACTGTTCATCATCAAGCCAGTGCTAACACATTCCTTCTCTGTTAACCATGTGGACAGGACAGGGGACATAACTTACCATCTTTCCAGAGCTCCGACACAAACTTGTCAGTGGACTGGTTGAGCAGCGTGGCCACGTTGTCATTCAGGGGGTCCATGTTCTTCATCAGCCACTCATCTGCCTTGTAGTCCACCTGGGGAGGGGGGAGAAGGTCAGACCCATCCAGGCCTAGAGAGATATAAGCAATAATAGCCCTTCAGGGATGAATAAAGTTTATTGAATTGAACTGTCGGAGAGTGGTGATATACAACAAAATGACTGTTGAGGTTCCAAATTCATTTCACTAGGGGTGACATAAGACTCCAAATCATTCCAGAAAAGTGTGTTTAAAGACAACGTGGACATAATATTAAACAGATGTGGTTACGGTGTACAGCAGGACAGCCTGCACTGGAAAGGGCCCGGGTCTCTATTGCGCAACACTGACTGGACGCTAGAGAAACTAGCCAAACCTCCTCCCACGTATCTGATACATAAAACCAGGATGATACTCCTGCGGGATTTGAATACCACAGAGGAGAAGTTGTGCGTCAAGAGCGATACAGCAGCCAGAGGTTGATGGGAACAGGATAGGGGCTAGTGACGGAACAGACAATGCCTCAGGACACATTATAACGGCGGCTTTCCAAAAGGACCTGGTGTGCCTCCAAGAACACTACAAGCCAAAGGCTCTGGGGTCTACAAGTAGTGCAGATGACGTAAACCAAAGTAACTTGTAAGTGGATACATAAAAATAGCCACAAAAATTGCCTCAGCGGAAAAATCGGTCTATAATACCCAGTGCATTGTAAATGTTTAATCTTTGACTCGAGGAATACGGCAGAGCCATACGTTTTTAAAGGGATAGTTTTCTGTATTTTTACACCAATCTTTGGGTTACAAAAAAAAAACGAACTATCCCTTAAACTATCCTCCACCCGCTATATGTAATCTCACCGGTCCGTACCTTGCCAGCGTAGTGGATGATGCAGAAGTCAGCCTTGTCCTTTAGCTGTCTGGGCTTCTGGAACTTGGAGTGGGTGCCCTGCTCCTGGACCAGCTTGTCGATGAACGTCTTGTCCGTGGCCTTGGGGAACCAGCACTCCTCATCCAACAGAGCCAGCACACCAGGAGGGTTCGCCTGCAGGATGACAGCACACAACAAGCCCGTGTTCAATAGCACACCAGGAAAAAAAGTGAATCAACGGAAAACGAATTGTTTTAGTTAACTTTGTTCCTTACTGATTCACTCTGTTTCAAAATGTTAGCTGCTCATTGAACATGACCCAAGTATTGACAACAGCACAACACCACAGGAGGACACACACACACACACACTCACTAAACGGATACTGACCGGCCTCTCGATGAGGTCGATGCAGGGCTGCAGGTCCAGGCCGAAGTCGATGAAGCTCCACTCGATGCCCTCCCTCTGGTACTCCTCCTGCTCCAGGACGAACATGGTGTGGTTGAACAGCTGCTGCAGCTTCTCGTTGGTGTAGTTGATGCACAGCTGCTCAAACGAGTTCAGCTACAGGAGAAAGRCATACAAMTTGATTTGATCTTTTCAGAACTCAGAAACTCAAGGAACTTTGTCTCAAAAGTGAAGAAAGCAGTAAGATGGACCATTTCTTAATTCATCCCTAGGCGGAAATTGATTTGTAAGGAGTTTCAGATATGTAAAATCAACAAGACGACATTATTTCATTTATGAAACACCAATGAATACCACTTCTAAGATGTCTTCAGCTCAAACTGGCACCTACTGCTTTTTACAGTTTACAAAACAATAACTGCAGCTGATAGATTTTTGTTTGCTATGATTAAATTGGTACCAGGGATCGTGATTTAGTTTCCTGTTCTTTTGGCTCAACATTACAACGCTGCAGCCAAGGCTCTTAGTGGGGGAATAAACAGCTGCCACAAACCAGAAGGGAAACAGACAGGTTGGAATTTYAGCACAAGATTTAGTGATCTTGGGATATTGAGTGTTCTAATGGACGACAAGGTTCATGTCAGCAATGTCTGAACCGTCTGAACTCGCCTCTTGTTGAACTCGCCTCGCATGATAACTATTGTCTTATCAAGTGATAGATCAATTAATGACCTTGGTGTGAATGAGGACGACACCCAAGAGGCATTTTTAAAAGTGCTGAGATTACCATAACTGACCCTGAGGAGGGAATGGGTTCAAAGTGCAATTGGTCCACAGGATAAATGATCAGTTGTTTCCCAAAAATGTCAATCAGACCATTTCCCCACAAAAAAACATCCTTAGACCATTCAGATGACCAGTTCCATAGACAGGATGAACTAAGCCAAACCAAGTCCCCTCTCTCTTCTCTAGCTGTTTTCTCTGTATCTGGAAGAGATGGAGRGACCTWSTGGAGGCCTTATTTGCCATGTATTTAAGTACCTGTKGAGGCCTAYGCATTTAAGTACCTGGAAGATCTCAAAGCCAGCGATGTCCAGGATGCCGATGAAGGAGGCCCCCTGGCGTTTGGTACGGTCCAGGGCCTTGTTGATGCGGTGGACCAGCCAGCGGAACAGACGCTCGTATGTGGCCTTGGCCAGAGCCTCCACTGCAAAGTCAGCCTAGCGAGAGAGAGAAAAGAGAGAGAGAGAGAGAGAGAGAGGTAGAAGAGAGAGAGAGAGAGAGAGAGAGAGAGAGAGAGAGAGAGAGAGAGAGAGAGAGAGAGAGAAATATGCATTGCTTATTAGATTGTCTTTCAGTGGTATGACTTGGCAAGTGAGTCTGCCATTCTCAGCCTTGGGGTCGCACGGCTAGACCTCTCTATTGTTATAAATCTAACACAGAGGTGGACAGGAACCACACCCCACAGTACTAACATTATCCTGATCCAGAGTCAGCAGTACAGTGAGTCCATAGAGGGGTGATGAGTGAAGCAAGGAGAACTTCTATGGTGTAGTGTGTGTTTTACCTGTTCTTTGGTCTGGGCCTTCTGGACGTAGTCTCGTCCCACCTTGATCCTTGGAGACAGGATGGCCCGGGTGAACTCCATCACATTCAGCCCCAACAGGTGGCACAACTTCTGGGCCGCTGGTAGAGGAGAGGAGGAAGAGGGAGATAAAGGAGGGAGTGAAAAAAGGGAAAACAGTAGTAACATTAAACGTTCGTTCTCAAGATGTGATTACAGGCAACACAAATAACTTTACAATACTCAAATATCCCTTACATAGACTCAAAGYAGTAGCAGGGAATGAAGTAGCAACATTTGAGAAGTTAAACGTTATTGGGATTTGATTATATCTATATATATATTATATAGACCCGACGGATAACCCTATAATCCTCCAATTCCCATAAACCCCAGTGAGTGGGAAAACACACAGTAAAAACCATATAGACTTTCCATCAGTGGGACCACCGCTTGAGACCACCAGAAAATACATACCACTGGCCGCAGGCCACAGCTCCACATGGTCGGTAGCTAAGAATTACATTCTCCCCCTTCTGCCAGAAGTTGCTCACATTTGACCGTTAATGGTAAAGAATAATAAGTAAGAACTGAACTGAGTGACTGCCTCCCCCTGCCAGTCCAGTACCTCTAAGGTATGCCTGGAGCAGACATGGATCCAAATACTATTTGAAATATTTCAATTACTTTGAGCATTTGCTCTAGTCTGTCTGGAGTGTCAGGTGAATGGGGTTTGCACTTTTGGGACTTTTGTATTGGTTCCATTGCAAAAGACAAGCTCAATCAACCACAGCTTAAGTATTTGAAACAACTTAAAATAGTACTTGAACCCAGGTCTGGACTAGAGCTCAGGGTAGGGGGTAGTTAAACGCACAGCTGTTTAGAACACCGGTGGGTTAACAACACAGACTTGATTTAAGACGTGTCAAAGCGGCTTTTATGATATTTGTTTTTTGGAACTGGGGAGATGTTTGAATTTTAAATATTTGTCACGGCGGGAGCTTCTGGAGAGGTAAGAATGATAAATCTGTATCATTTCCAGGGGTAGAGTTGCCAGCGCAGAGACAGCTAAAAACATCTGCTTCTGCCCTAGATCTGTTTTCCACATTTGGTAATAAGTGCCTGGGCCACGGCATTGACACTCACTTGCTACCCTCTCCTCTTGAAATGCCAGGAATGCAGCAGTAACACACGCGGTTGAGGCAAAGTCTTCATTTGTTTTTCCTTCTAAGTAAAGTAGGGGAGTAAATCTGAATAATGATGTTGTTTGAAGGTGGGTGACAGGGCCAGGGGAGATGGGAAGGTTAAATCGTTAGAGCTCTGACGTCTGACTCAGGCTGGTTAGCACAGGTCTGGGAGGAAGATGAGGAAGATAAGGTCTGAACGTGAGAATGTGAGGAGCTTCCTTGACATCAATACATGTGACAACAGACAGGTGTAACGGCGGTGTGAATGTAGTTATGTGTGCCCAGGGCAACGCGGGTCAATGTCCGCTACCTGTGTTCTCAGGCATAGAGGCCTGGTCTGAGTTCCTCTCCTTCTTGAAGACGACGTTCCCAAACTGAAGCACGGAGGAGACCACCTTCAGCATGGCTGCAAGCACAGAGAACGTTATCATAAACTTATCATGAAAGCCACACACTGCTCTGTGTTTGTTGGAATACATGGAACTGTTATGAACATGTAAAGTTATAATAATTACTGTAAAGCTGTAAAGTGTTGATGTAAAAGGGGTTTAAAAAGTTGAGACAGACAGACAGTCAGTCAGACAGATGAGAGTGAGGATGGTGGTACCCAGGATCTCGTCGTGGGAGAAGCTCATGATGTGCATGGCCTCCATGGTCTCCTGGAAGTTGTCTTTGTCCTGCTGACCAGGGACGGTAATGTTGCCGTTGGACAGGAAGCGGTAGCTGTTGAAGCCCTCCAGGAGCAGGTCCGCTACACAGAGGAAAGGGAAATGACGTCGAGATAGCTRGTCCGAGGTCACAAAGGACAAAAGGCAAACATGCATTTTTGACAGTCAGCCCACTGACAGGTGATGTTATTGTGATACTAGGTAGTGAACGACACGGAGTCTGAGTGGGTTTCAAGACACCTCAGGCCAACGGCTAGAGAAACAATGTTCTGCATGTCAGAGGGTGACTATTCTTTMCAGAGGCCATATGGGTCCGGGTCGTTGAAGTTATGCTGATGATACATAGCAGACTACTTACACCTGAGATGTTCTCCCGCCCCACACAGCAGCTGGTAGAAGATGTGGAAGGTGCGCTCGTCTTTGGCTTGGCGAACAGCTCTCGATTTCTCCAGTAGATCTGTCCCATCACAGTCAAGGAAGGGCAGCCTTTATACAGTAAAGAAAGATATTAACCCCCTTGGAGAAGATTTATGCGGCCCTGCTGGAATCTAATTAGCATAATACAACAATCCCCATCAAAATCTGTCAGTTTATGTAAATGATTAATATCATAGCTTGCATGGAACATTTAAGCTAGCTGTTTGGAAGGATACACGTTTCAATGTTGGCCCCGACGATGTATCCGGTGACATCAAAGTTGATCCGGATGAACTTCCCCTTGAGGGAGAGAGAAATGGAGGGTGAGAAAAGCAGACAAACCATATCACTGCATCCACGTCTCCCTCAACCAGGTCTCACACTGTGCTGCAAGGCCTTTCTTCTTCTCCCCCTGAGTCACATCACAATAAGGCTACATTTGATTAGTCTGGTCCCAGAACTGTATGTGCTTTAGTAAACTACTATAGTCAGATGAGTTGGCACATACACAGATCTGAGACCAGTCCAGGCCTCATTCGGCCACATTCCTGTTGGTCTCTACATTCCTGGGGTCTGGATTAGACTACATTCCTGTTGGTCTCTACTGTCCTGGGGTCTAGAGTAGACTACATTCATATTGGTCTCTACTGTCCTGGGGTCTGGAGTAGAATACATTCCTATTGGTCTCTACTGTCCTGGGGTCTAGAGTAGACTACATTCCTGTTGGTCTTCTTAAATGTCCTGGAGTCTGGATTAGACTACATTCATCTTGGTCTCTACTGTCCTGGATCTGGAGTAGACTACATTCATCTTGGTCTCTACTGTCCTGGGTCTAGAGTAGAACTACATTCCTATTGGTCTCTACTGTCCTGGGGTCTAGAGTAGACTACATTCCTGTTGGTCTCTAATGTCCTGGAGTCTGGATTAGACTACATTCATCTTGGTCTCTCTGTCCTGGGATCTGGAGTAGACTACAATTCCTGTTGGTCTCTACTGTCCTGGGGTCTAGAGTAGACTACATTCCTGTTGGTCTCTACTGTCCTGGGGTCTGGAGTAGACTACATTCCTGTTGGTCTCTACTGTCCTGGGGTCTGGAGTAGACTACATTCCTGTTGGTCTCTACTGTTCTGGTGTCGGGAGTAGACTACATTCCTGTTGGTCTCTACTGTCCTGGAGTCTGAGTAGATACATTCCTTTGGTCTCTACTGTCCTGGGTCTAGAGTAGACTACATTCATCTTGGTCTCTACTGTCCTGGGGTCTGGATTAGACTACATTCCTGTTGGTCTCTACTGTCCTGGTGGTCTAGAGTAGACTACATTCATATTGGTCTCTACTGTCCTGGGGTCTGGATTAGACTACATTCTCTTGGTTTTACTGTCCTGGGGTCTTAGAGTAGACTACATTCATCTTGGTCCTACTGTCCTGGGGTCTGAGTAGAATACATTCCTATTGGTCTCTACTGTCCTGGGGTCTAGAGTAGACTACATTCATATTGGTCTCTACTGTCCTGGGTCTGGTAGTAGAATACATTCCTATTGGTCTCTACTGTCCTGGGGTCTAGAGTAGACTACATTCCTTTTGGTTCCTACTGTCCTGGGGTCTAGAGTAGACTACATTCATATTGGTCTCTACTATCCTGGGTCTGGATTAGACTACATTCCTCTTGGTCTCTCTACTGTCCTGGGATCTAGAGTAGACTACATTCCTGTTGGTCTCTACTGTTCTGGGGTCTAGAGTAGAATACATTCATCTTGGTCTCTACTGTCTGGAGTCTACTGCAACAAACACACATGCCAGCTAAATCTGTCTCAAGTGCCAGTTGTTTGAGCAAAGAGATAGTGAGTGAGATGGCATGAGTGGCTTTTTTGGCAAGTCACAGAGGAACTACATTATAAACTTAGGGAAGACTTCAAATGAAGCTCGATACGGTCTTGAGAATGGCATCTTTTGGGGAAATATGTATACATCCTTTACTTACGAATCGTGAACGAGTTGTCATCTCTTCACTGTCTTGCGTTGCCGAAGGACTCGAGGATGGGGTTGGCCTGTAAGAGTTGACGTTCAGATTCACCCTGAAAAAGAGGAGAGGTATTCAGCAAAGCACTGGGTCTCAAGCACATATGCCCTTCCCCCAACTAAAGCTTTTTACAAATAACAAGCACAAAAAAATGGTTGGCCCAGGAAGAAACATGTTTCGGAAAAATACACACAATGATGATCACCTTCTAATGTTTACGTCAATGTCAATTCTAGCAATCAACATAGTGTCACACAGACTATTGAATCATAATAACATATGTAGGCGACGGACCACTGTTTTCCCCAGTAATGTTTATGACCATAAAAACTAGTCGAAAAGAGAGTGAAACGACAGGTATTGCAACGCTGTAAAAGACAGATGTGATCAATGGAGCATGTTCAGGAAACCACTTTACAGTCTCTCTGCTCAATATCCTACAACAGTACGTCCAACTAAAACTAAAGAGATGGTGGGATAGGGAGAGAGAGGAGATAATCTCATTTCTTTGAATAATTTGGGCCTGTTCTGTGCGTTAACGACACGTGTTTCCTGACGTCTGGTCACTCAGTGTAGAACCTCTGGGTTTGGAATGGAATGGACTAGAACCTTGTTGCTCAGTGGTGGAACACAACAGAACTGCAATGACTCTCTCCACACCGCATACGGTTCAGCTGAAGCTCAACACATCCACAAGCGAATGTTCAAACCCATCTGGACTCTGGGTTTGCATATCCTCTTTCTACTGTCAGAYCAACATCAAAGGCATCAGATCAAATCAAATGTTATTGGTCGCATACACATATTTAGCAGATGTAACTGCGGGTGTGGCGAAATGCTTGTCAAATAACAAACAAAAAAAAAGAAATACTGTAAAGTTGCTTAGGAGCGAGAAGCAGAGCTGCCATGTCTGTCGGCGCCATCTTGATGATGGAAGCCATTGTCTAACCATCAAGCCTGCAAAACAACCTAATCAAATCCATCCCTGTTTACACTGTCGAAGTACACAGTACGATCATAAAAAGTACCAGTATATTTGTGCAACAGACACACCAATAAATCTATCCACAGATGTCTCATATATTCCACAGTGCACAGCTGTGTTCCAGCGTGGTGGTTTAGGACGTGTGGACAGCTAGCTGCTGTGAGCCAGGCGGATGGGTGGGTGCTGGATGAGTTGGGGCTAATAAGGCGACTCAGAGAGGAAGGCCATATCTCTCCAGTTAGTGATTGAGATAGAGATCCTGAGGAAAAGGACTCAATCGTTTACCACAGTGACAGATACTGGGGAAACAGACCTGTTTAACACACTGACACAAGCCAGAGACACTATATCCTATTGGCCAGAGACACACTCAATCCTATAAGGAAGAATCCGTCATCATTAGTGATCCCGTTAAGGGAGGGAGGGAACGGTGCTCTGTTCACTTCTCACACCTATTGTAGACCCTATCTGGCTGMCTGCCAGGGCGGAATAGAATGTTCAATAAGTATGAAATGGAACAAAACGCTCCAAAATGTAAAGGTGGTATCCAAACTTGTCCAATAAGAAACACTGGTTTTCATCTTCCGTTGCTACAGTGTACCCTAATGGACATGACCCTGTGCAGATGTTTAGACAGGTGGCCCATTACGATCCCATCCAGAACCTCATTCTAGGCTTGGTCATGACCGGGGAATCCAAGATGGCCCACCAAAAAAATAACATGGCCCATACTTTGAGCTTTTCTTTTCTGCGGCTAGGTGGGAATGGGATTTTCCCATTACGTCAAGCTCACCAGACACATTTTGATCGCTCAAGACAGTGGCGTTTTTCCAGGGATATCTGTGGGATGAGTTAGGGGTTAGGAAATCAGCCTTGCGTTCAGACGTGAGACGTGTAATGTGATCTTTGGCTGCCAGAGCTGGGCCGGAGAGCCCGGCTGCTGTTTTCATTGAGTTTTCGTGCTGCTGACAATGAGGCAGGAATGAATTGAATAAGCCCGTTCSTGCCAGTGGCAGATTGCACAGACTGTAAATTATAGCACGGTTTCAGATCTGTTAGTGCAGTCTTACCATTTCCTATAGTCATTGTCACACGCTGTCTCTATAACGCAGTGCTTTATGGCACAACTTGACAACACCACACGCTTTAGAACAAACTAGAACAGAGGACATAATAGAGACTGTTTAATGTCCACAAGCTGCAAATCTCTGCCAAACTCAGTCTMCAGACTGGGACCAGACTGGGGAGAGGGTAGGAACAAAGGGGTGAATACAAAACACCAGCAGGGGTCCACTTTAGGAGCATTACAAGCTGACCCACATTCCAGCGTTCCGGAGTGTGTTACTCTTGTTCTGACAGATTCCAGAGAACATCATTGTCATGTAAGGAGGCTAATCACTAGCCGTGCCAACAACTGACAGGCCTGGAAGACCTCCGGGACATGTATTGTACCACATAATCTGGTTTATGTGAGCAAGAAGACCATAACATTACTGTTGATGGAATGCGTTACACTTATTCTGATGAACAGTGTCTGGAAACCATCATAGCCACATTAAGAGGCTAATCACTACAGTGACAACAACTGGTGGGGGCCTGGAAGAACTCAGGGACATATAGTTGTTGATAACATAATTGTTGTTGTTAGTGTGACTATGGACAATGCTATCGTGTACCACTTAATATCCCGTTAACATTGACACGACTACGAAATGAATGTAATCTTTTGTGAAATAACTCCTCTCTATTCTCAATCTTTCCTCTGTAACTTGGGAAACATCCTTTGTAGCGTGTTCAACCTCACTTGTTATCAGTGTCAGGGCCTTTGGCAGTGCTTTGGCCCAGATTGTGGAGASTGGAGAGCCAGAGGAACAGTAAAAACTGTACCATTAAATCTTCAAGGAAGAGGCCAGGTAGGGTTGTGGAGTCACATCTGCTCCACAGACTAGAGTCAATGGACAGACGTTACAAATCTCTCCAAGTCCACAAGCAGAGTCACTGCTGGACAGACATTACAAATCTCTCCAAGTCCACAAGCAGAGTCACTGCTGGACAGACATTACAAATCTATCCAAGTCCACAACCAGAATCACTGCTGGACAGACATTACAAGTCGTTTCAAGAGTTGCTCCAAGTCCACAAGCGGAATACCACTTCAGTGACTGTTGGGAGAGTGCGAATGACGCAGGCAACTGGACTTTTGTTTGTGGTTTGGGGAACAGGAACAAACCCCCACTCCTCAAGGGGAGGTCAGAATAACTTTCTATCTGTGTAAACTCCTCCCCCATGGCAAAGCAGGGAGAAGATGAAAGACTTGCAAAGACAGGAAGAAGCAGTTCTAAGGGGATTCATTAGTGATCTAAGTAGCACTACCACTGAGACACAAATGGCAAAATCCACAGTCAACACCCCGTGGTGAATTCAATAAGGTACGAAGATTAAAATCCCCATTATCATCCCTGCTGGGCGTTCTGTGGCTGGGTCTGAATAGACCAAGCAGAGGAGAGGCTGTTGTAGGTCTTGGACCATGTCATGGCCCTCTCTCCCTGGGGGAGTCCGTTCAGCTGAGCTCTGGGCAGTGGTCCTCTTGGCTCTCCCTCCCTAGCTGCTCTCCTCCAGATTCCTACTCCAGCTCCAGCTCCTGCTAGCTGGAAGCCAACTGACTATTTAGTAAAGCCTGCTATGGCTATTTGGCAGCACCAGCACCTCGCGAGTGAAAAGCTCTCCAGCAGGCTCACCGGGAGCCAAATTGGACGCGGGAGAAAAGTTTGTGACGAGGTCCTGACAGGAGTCTTGCTCAATGTCTGCCAGTATAACAGTGGAACATATTACAAATGCACTGTTTATGATTGGTGGTGTATGATTGTTTCAAATGGGATATGGCAGTTAGGAAGTGGGAAACGTGTTTATTAGTATGTATTAAACTAGGAAGTAATGTTTATTTTCCCGAATCGGAGATATTTGAAAGAAGCAGTGCCAACTATAGGTAAGAACAGGGACACCATACAGCGCATGGAGTGGATTAAAACTAAACTAGTTTAGTGTCCCAAAGGTGATAGAAACAGAAGCTGCTATTGGGCCCCCATTGACACCSATAAAAGGGACAGATATACAGAATAGTACACAGAGACAATAGCAGCCCCTTTACAGGATATTCTGCCCATTGTGTTTTGAGCTTGTCTAGTGAGTGGAGTACGGTGGGTGAGAGAGGTGAGGGACGGACTACATGCTACTCACATAGAACAGGGCTCCACTCTGTAGTCAATGGGTAGATTGTCAAATGTTACCATGGAAATAAACAGGAAGTGTTAATGGTCATGGATACTAAACACACATACAGGATATACATACAGTACATACACACCAAGGAAGACAATTACAGGTAGTACTCAAAGATAATTCGGACTAGGCTAAATAATGCATAAAGGCAAACGGTTTAAGTGAAATGTACAGCAGTACATTAAAACAGGAAGC
>NC_036861.1:772158-785780 GCF_002910315.2 Salvelinus sp. IW2-2015
GTGTGTGTGTGTGTGTTTGTCAGTTCTATCTTCAGACTCATCTCTACTCATCTCTATTCATCTCTATTTCAACGTCTTACTGCTCAACTTCTACTCTGCATTGTACAAAAATAGCTCACATAGTACGGCATGTCCGCCAAACTTTGACTGGTGGCGACCAAACACAACAAAGGCATGCATATGATTATGTTTCATCTAGTGTAGAATAACAACATTTGCAGGCACATTTTACACTACAGTACAGTGCATTGACCCACAGGTATACATGGAAAAGCTGCATTCACATCAATATTCATGCCAGATTTAAGGTTAACTTACGACATGATTATTTTCCGCCTGATAGAAAGAGAATCTGGGTCAAWACCCAAACTTTGTTTGTCTAATTTTKACGCAGATGTCMACATTACACATACATGCTTCACCACAGTGTGCAAGAAAATAACCAACGGCGCCATTTCACAAAACAGGCTGTAGCCACAAAGAAATATATTGAATTGTCACTAGGTTTACAKAACAGTAGGTCCGTTTGAGAGCAGAAAGTTGGTGATGCAACATGCACATGAACGAGGTGTTTAGAAGAAAGTGTAAAGACTTGCCTGTAGTTTTACTGGTTTAGGCGACTCTGGCTGTTTGTTRCAAATRAACAAACGCAAATATGTTAGAGGGTTGTGCACGCCTGCACAATCTATAGAGCCCACTATAGGTACTACTGTAGGATGCATTCACTTTGGCAACACACATCATGGGACWGGAGCTCGTCTATATGGATTCTTAACACATTTACAGGCATGTTATGCAAAAAAAAACATCTATATATTGGCACATTTTATCAATGGGTTAATKTTTATAAACTGGGTGGTTTGAGCCCTGAATGATGATTGGCGGAAAGGTATGACAAAACATGTATTTTTACTGTTCTAGTTACGTTGGTAACCAGTTTATAATAGCTCCGCGTTGCTTCGTGCCTAAGAACAGCCCTTATCTGTGATATATTGGCCATATACCCCACCCACTCGTGCCTAATTGCTTAATGAGCCTATTTTTGACTGCCGTGGTAATGTACCAGATCATTATACGCTTCAGAAGGACCTGACCCTTTCGTGACCTCATCAACACAGCCCATGTGTGATCTATCTGATATGGGATTAACAAGGGAGTTAATCCACTGTATGTAAATAACCAGTGGATCAGACTGGCCTGGTATTAGGGGGACATTGTGGATCAACTGGCTGGTATTAGGGGGACATTGTGGTCAGACTGGCCTGGTATTAGGGGAAATTGTGGATGCGACTGGCCTGGTTATAGGCGGACATTGTGGATCAGACTGGCCTGGTATTAGAGGGACATTGTGATTAGACTGGCCTGGTATTAGGGGGACATTGTGAATCAAGCACTGCCTGGTATTAGGGGGACATTGTGGATAGAAACTTCCTGGTTATTAGGGGACATTGTGGATAAACTATCCTGGTATTAGGGGGACATTGTGGATCACTGTCCTGGTATTAGGGGAATTGTGATTAGACTGGCCCTGGTATTAGGGGGACATGTGTGGATCAACTGCCTGGTATTAGGGGACATTGTGGAATAAAATTATGCTGGTATTAGGGGACATTGGTGATCAGCTGGCCTGGTATTAGGGGGACAATTGATCAGACTGCCTGGTATTAGGGGGACATTGTGTCAGCTGGCCTGGTATTAGGGGACATTGTGGATCAGACTGGCCTTGGTATTAGGGGACATTGTGGATCAGTTGGCCTGGTATTAGGGGACATTGTGGATCAGACTGGCCTGGTATTAGGGGACATTGTGGATCAGACTGGCCTGGTATTAGGGGGACATTGTGGATCAGACTGGCCTGTATTAGGGGGACATTGTGATCAACTGGCCTGGTATTAGGGGACATTGTGGATCAGACTGCCTGGTATTAGGCGGACATTGTGGATCAGATGGCCCTGGTATTAGGGACATTGGTGGATCAGACTGCCTGTATTAGGGGACATTGTGGATCAGACTGCCTGGTATTAGGGGACTTGTGGATCAGACTGGCCTGGTATTAGGGGACATTGTGGATAACTGGCCTGGTATTAGGGACATTGTGGCCGTACAAGTTGTTAACTCCTCTTTCTCATTTACCCCTCAATAGAAAGACATACTGTAACTGTGCCTTTAGAACAGGGTTTAGGGGGAGATCTAGAGGTTGGTAGGGAGATAAACATGGAGGGGGAATATAGAGAAAGAAAAGACAGAAACGTACACTTACAGGAATGCTGTGGTCTTTTTTTCCTTTATGGGAGGAAGCCACATGTGCAAGGTACTGGATGACCTTTTTAGTGTTTTCTGTCTTGCCACACAGATTCACCTCTGAGAAGACAGAAAACATACAAGACAGATTCCTGGGTAGTAGATGGGGAAGAATGACATATGTTGTGTGTGTGTGTGTGTGTGTGTGTGGTGTGTGTGTGTGTGTGTGTGTGTGTGTGGTGTGGTGTGTGTGTGTGTGTGTGTGTGTGTGTGTCAGAACTGTCTTTCTGACTGGCAGATGTTTTTGTGAGGAGATTATGGCACTTGGGAAACTCCATAAACAGTCTTGAGCCGGGGGTGAGAGAGCTAGCCAAGCTCTGCTCCCTGCAACTCCGCTAAACAASAAATTAAGTGAAAATAAACCACATTTGAGAGGTTTATCGGATGAGGCGTTGTAGCAGAGCTTTTGTGTATCTATATGTGCTGTTTATTTTCTTTGCGCTAGTTTAGTTCAGCGGCTGTGGTTGAGGGTGGTTCTCACGGACCCACAGCGATGACAGCTTTAGAGCAAGGAAGTATGTTTTTGCAAGCTCTTCAAGCCATGCAGACAGAATCCTATCCCCAAGTGCCACTTACTGTACAGTAACATCAACACACAATGCATACCAGTGGTTTTACAATAGGTACTCATTCTACGTAATCGCTGGCGGTTAACATTGAACTTTCTCCCCGATCTCAAGCTCAACGCTAGGTTATACCTATTTGAGCAAAATTACCTGCAAAATAAAACTAACGACATGATGATCTTCAAATAAATGACAAGGCCCCTGAATAATCACTGAGTGTAAAACCAATTACCATAACAAAATCATGTGTTGTTTTTTCCTTTCAGATTCCTCTTACCTGGCCATGTGGCCAAGTCCWATGGTAGTCTAGTCTAATACTATGAATATGCTGTACGGCTGATGAGTTGTGTGTTTAGTGTTGAGCTCAATAACCACCGGGAGCAGAGGGTATTTCTGGCTGCGTATGAAATGACGGGCTCTGGTCAAAAGTAGTGCACTTATATAGGCATTAGGTTGCTATTTTGGACACGGCCATGTGCGTGAGTGATTGCGTCAAATGTCCCCGAGGTTGGCATTGAACTGGAAGTGTTAGATTCCTCAGGTTGGGTCGCCTTGCTGAAGAGGAGACGGCTCATATTCTCAGGGACTGACTTATAATCACATGGCATCTCTGTGCAGCGTTTACATTGCTATGACCACCGTCTCCTACAGTGGGTGTGTGTGTGTCACAGTCACAGTTGGCATATAAATGCATCATAGCAGATGTGAGATTTTATGATAGTGTTCAAGCCACACTTCCGACATCCATCCAAATTCTTCCATGCTCCCYCAGACTTAGTCATGTATGGTGAGAGGCTAGGGAAATATTTGTTGACTGGTGGCTTGTAGCCCTGGGGGTTCCAGGGAAATTTTGGGTGGTGGTGGATCGGGTTCAGACCAGCGCAGGGAGAGAACACACACACACACTTGGAGAAACTTTACCCTGTATACTCTTTCACACATCATCGGTGTAGGCCTGTCACAGAGGCTTACGATGAGATACCACGCTGACATTTTTCTTGGCAGCATTCCTGTCATCTGTAGATATTGGGCGCTAGACTGGAATACAGCCAACGGGTAGGGGTTGTGTGTGTGTGTGTGTGTGTGTGTGCCAGAAATACCAAACATTTCCCAGCTTCCCTGCCCCAAGCTTAAGTCTCTTTCCCGTAAGTGTCTGTCTCACTGTTCTGTGTTACCGAGTTGCTCCTTTTAAAATAGTTGGCTCTGTTCTAGTTCAATTCAATTGATTCCTCTTTCGACCTATAATCAGTGCTAAGTACATTCACGTCGGCTTCAATAAGCTACACTTCATTCTTAGTTGAATAGAGCTTCTGCAGGAATGCAATGCGGCAGGTAATTTCCCCATTTAATTTCCGGGACTAAGTGAGGAAAGATAATTGAATTGTGAATGTTATGCAATTAAGCTGGTGCTGCATGGCCTTTCTAAACCATCTGCTCCAAACCAGTGTGGTATGATACTATGCAGGCTGGATGCAAGGAATCAAACTGAGAAGACACTTTCCTGTAAATCCAGCAACCCACATGCAACACAGAACACAGAAAGAGAGAAGAAAAGGGCTGAGCAGACATGGCTCAGAGGTTACTCACGTGCAAAGAATTGATTGGTCCTCTCGGTCTGGGAGGGAGAGAGAGAAAGAGGGAGAGAGAGAGAGAGAGAGAGAGAGGAGAGAGAGGGAGGCGAGTAGGCGGAGAAGACGCGAGGGGTAGGAGCAGAAGAGAGGAGAAGAGAGAGGTAGTGGAGAGAGAGAGAGAGAGAGAGAGAGCAAGAGAGAGAGAGAGAGAGAGAGAAGAGAGAGAGAGGGAGAGAAATTATACACAGTGTCAGCATTTAGCATACTCATCGCAATGGCCATTCCCCAAAATCCCTCTTTCAAACTGAAATGAGTTCTGTACCAAATGTATCACTGGCTGACGAATGTACACAAAGTCATTTTACAGACATAGCCAACTTTACTGAGCTTGTGAGTTTGCCATCATGAGATACTCCTTCAAACGGTTGAAGGTCATTTCTGCACCAGGAACGAAATGTTTTACTAAACATTTCTAAAGCCTCAGGATCCAGACATTTCACAGGCACACAAAATGAGGAGGAATCAAGGAGTCTTTCAAAGGAAAGCTTTGTAGTGCCAAACCTCTGCATACAGAGATAAGGGCTGATAGTGTACCTTGTCGCTATTAGGTGGAACTGGGACTGAGGTAAAACCTGCTGAAAGCTACACTCTTAGAAAAAAGGGTTCTTCGCTGTCCCCAAGGAAACCCTTTTTGGTTCGGGTAGAACCTTCTGTGAAAGGGTTGATACATGGAAACCAAAAGGGTTCTAAATAGCACCTTTTTTTTCTAAGACTTGTATGTAGGCTATGTCCATCATGTGCATGGTAGCCAATGTGAAAACAGTTTTACAATGACTCATGAACTCAGTCCAGAACCACCCCGGGTAAAGGGGGGGGGGGGTAAAAATAAAAACTTTGCAACTCCAAGGCCATCTTTCCCTGTACTTTACAAGGCTTGTTTATTTAAGAGGCCCTGTGTCACAGAACTGGTGGCTGAGAAGAACCACAGCTCTCTAGGAAGAGGCAGATGCATCAATGTGATTTAGCAGTCAGCAGAAAGAGAGGAGAGAGAGAGGGAGAAGAGAGGATGCTCTGGTTTAATGCTAGAGAACAGGAAGAAGCAGAGGGAGCCCATTTTGCGTGGACAGTGAGGTTGGGACAGTTTGCAGACAACTAAGCCAATCACTGAGCTCCCTTCTCATCTAATTGGCCTGAAGGTGAACAGGGCACCACAATGTTTTTTTTTATTTTTTTATTATCTATTTCACCTTTATTTAACCAAATAGTCTAGTTGAGAACAAGTTCTCATTTACACCTGCGAACCTGGCCTAGATAAAGCAAAGCAGTGTGACAACAAACAACAACACAGTTAACCATGGAATAACAAAGCATACAGTCCAATAACAAATAGAAGAAAAAGTCTATATACAGTGTGTGCAAAGAGGTAAGATAAGCGTGGTAGGCAATAAATAGGCCTGTGGCAAAACAATTACAATTTAGGCAAATTAAAACATGGCAGTGATAGATGTGCAAAATGATGAATGTGCAGTAGAGATTACTGGACTGGCAAGCAGTAAAAAATAAAAAATAAACAGAATGGGCATGAGAAGTTGATGGGGGCTATTTTACAGATGGGCTAGTACGGTCAGTGATCTGTGAGCTGCTCTTGACAGCTGGTGCTTAAAGTTGAGTGAGTGGAGAAATGGGTATCCAGCTTTTTCAGTGATTTTGGCAATTCGTTCCAGTCATTGAACAGCAGAGAACTGGAAGGAAAGAGCATGCATTTAGTTTTAAAATTTTTTGGCATGTTTTTTTTTAAGAAAAAGCAGGTTTGGGAAAAAAAGGTTTCACGGAAGGAGAGTTCGTATGTCATTGAAAGCCCTCTGGAGGTTTAGTTAAACAGTGTCCAAAGAAGGGCCAGACGAATACAGAATGTTGTCGTTGCGTAGAGGTGGATCAGAGAATCACAGCAGCAAGAGCGAATCATTGATATATACAGATGAAAAGATCGGCCCGAGACATTGAACCTGTGGCAGACCCGCATAGAGACTGCAAAGGTCCGGAAAACGGCCCCTACGATTTGCCACACTGAATGCTGTCTGAGAAGTGTTGTTAATCCAGGCCGAGGGCAGTCATTTTTAGAAACCTAAGGCTGTTGAGTCTGGCCGATAAGAATATGGTGAATGACAGAGTCGAAGCCTTGCCCAGGTCAATGAATACAGCTGCACAGTATGGTCTCCTTATCGATGGCGGTATGCTATGTTTTAGGACTTGAGCGTGGCTGAAGTGCAACCCATGACCAGCTCGGAAACAGAATGATAGCGGAGAAGGTACGGTGGGATTCGAAATGGTCGGTGATCTGTTTGTTAAACTTCGCTTTCGAGACTTAGAAAGGCAAGGGTAAAGGCATAGATATAGGTTCGTAGCAGTTTAGGTCTAAGAGTTTTGGGGGGGGGTTTTCCCCTCCTCCTTTGAAGAAGGGGAATGACCGAGGCAGTTTAGAATCTTGGGATCTCAGACTGAATGAAAGAGAGGTTGAACCAAGGCCCTCAGTATAGAGGTTGCAACAATTTCATCTGATAATTCTTAGAAAGAGTGGTCCAGAAATTGTCTAGCCCGGCTGATTTGTGGGTCCAGATTTTGCCGCTCTTTCAGAATATCAAGCTATCTTTGGATTTGGGTACAGGAGAAATGGGGAGGCCTTGGGCAGTTGCTGTGGGGGGTGCAGCGGTGTTGACCGGGGTAGGGGTGGCCAGGTGGAAAGCATGCCAGCTGTAGAAATGGCCTTATTTGACCATTCTCAATTATTGTGATTTATCAGTGGGTGACAGTGTTTCCTAGCCTCAGTGCCAGTGGGCCAGCTGGAGGAGGTGCTCCTTATCTCATGGACTCTTACAGTGTCCCAGAACTTTTGGGGTTTGTGCAGCACGGATCCAAATTCTGTTTGAAAAAGCTAGCCTTGTTTACTTTCCTAACTGCCTGTGTACATTGGTTTTCCTAATTCCCGAAAAGTTGCATATCGCGGGGGCTAATTTGATGCTAATGCCGTATGCCACAGGATGTTTTTTGTGCTGGGTCAAGGGAAGTCAGGTCTGGAGTGAACGCCAGCGGGCTACATCCTATTCCCTAGGTTCTAACATTTTTTGAATGGGCATGCTTATTTAAGATGTGAAGGAAAGCACTTTTTAAAGAATAACCAGGCATCTTTTACTGCGGAATGAGGTCAATATCTTCCACGGAATCCCGGGCCACGGTCGTTAGGAAAGGCCTGCCTCGCCTGAAGTGTTTTAGGGGAGCGTTTGACAGTGATGAGGGGTGGTCCCATTTACCGCAGACCCAATTACGGAGAAAAAAACACACAAGCAACTGAGGTAGTGACGCTGAGATCCTGGTTGAAGAAGCAGAGGTGTATTTGGAAGGTGCAGGTGGTTAGGATGATATCTATGAGGGTGCCGCGTGTTTACGGTTTGGGGTTTGTCCCTGGCAGGTTCATTGATCCATTTTGTGTGAGATTGAGGGCATCAAGCTTAGATTGGTACGGATGGCGCGGGGTGTTAAGCATGTCCAAAGTTTAGGTCACCTAACAGCCGGAGCTCTGAAAGATACGATGGGGGGCAAATCAAATGGGGGGCAAACGCACTGACCGCACAAGCATAGACCTTTTGTGGTCAGTTCTGTGCCGTGAGTCCTGACGAAGGGCTGGCTCTTGTCAACCAAGGCAGAAGCCTAGGGGCTGGACCACGGAAGCATAAGGTACCCACCAAGGCAGAAGCCATGGGGCTGAGCACTAAGAGGGCGAGCCATGGGACTGACTCAAATACAGAGATAGCGACCAGAGCGCAGAGCAATGGGGCTGACTCCATAAGGCAGAGTTATGCTGACACGTAGAGCAGAGCATGGGGCTGACCCAACAGTAAAATGAGGCAGAGCATGGGGCTGACTCAACAGTAAGGGCCAGAAGCCACAGTTTGGGACGCTACATAACCCATCGTATTTCTACATAGCAGCGAGCTAGTTTTAGAGGAAAGGTGGGAACATAACTGTAACCAGATTTCCCATATGAAGTTCATAGCCTAAGTGCCATGTGGCCGAGTTCTCAGATTGGACTATAATAGACCATGACCAATATAGCATAAGAGAGAGAGAGCTGCTCACACCGGCAATGACTCATCAGGAGCAGAACTCCATCGTAGCCCTGAAGACAGTCTTCTGTCCAATCTGTATCTCTACCAAGGAGGAGCACTTCTATGTTAGATGGGCTTTTTACCCCTGAAGACATCAATAACCCGATCGTTTCTGGGAATACACGCCTTAATAGGTTTAAAGAGTTTCCATCCAATCTGGGAGAGTCATGATGCGCAGTGGAAAGGTGGACGGAAAGGATTGTGATGCATTATTAGATTGACTCCTGTGAGGTACCGTAGTCAATCATTCAAGACAGGGGTGCATCTCTTCCTTCATAGGGGCTGTGTATTTTCCTGTATTCACCAAAGGAGTAACACTTGTCTCTAGGCTAAACCTTATCAGCTTTTCATGGATGTCAATGACCCAAATTATTTCATTTCCAAATGTTTGATTTGATTTGAGGATTATTCCTATACATAGTGCAATGTTTTGTTGAATATTTGTATATTTGCTTATTGCATTGTTAGGAGCTACTCCAACGTCAACAAAACAAAGGAGATGATCTTGAACTTCAGGAAACAGCAGAGGGAGCACCCCCCTATCCACATCGAAGTGACAGTAGTGGAGAAGTTGGAAAGTTTTAAGTTCCTCAGCGTGCACATCACAGACAAACTGAAATGGTCCACCCACACAAACAGTGACAAACTTTTACAGACGCACAATCGAGAGCATCCTGTCAATCTGTATCACCGCCTGGTACGGCAACTGCACCGCCCTCAACCGCAAGGCTTTCCAGAGGGTGGTGCGGTCTACACAACACATCGCCGGGGGCAAACTACCTGCCCTMCAGGACACCTACAGCACCTGATGTCACAGGAAGGCCAAAAAGATCATCAAGGACAACAACCACCCGAGCCACTGCCTGTTCACCCTGCTACCATCCAGAAGGCGAGGTAGTACAGGTGCATCAAAGCTGGGACCGAGAGACTGAAAAACAGCTATATCGAAAAACAGCTATATCAAGGCCATAAGACTGCTAAACAGCCATCACTAACTCAGAGAGGCTGCTGCCTACATAGAGACTCAAATCATTGGCCACTTTAATAAATGGATCACTAGTCAGTTTAATAATGGCACTTTAATAATGTTTACATATCTTACATTACTCATCTCATATGTATATACTGTACCTTATACCCTCTATTGCACCATGCCTATGCCACTCGGCCATCGCTCATCCATATATKTATATGTACATATTCTTATTCCATCCCTTTAGATTTGTGTGTATTAGGTAGTTGGTGGGGAATTGTTAGATTACTTGTTAGGTATTACTGCACTGTAGGAACTAGAAGCACAAGCATTTCGCTACACTCGCATTAACATCTGCTAAACATGTGTATGTGACCAATAAAATTTGATTTGAGCTAGTAACCAAAGTATTTAGCTGCACCTGCTATAACATCAACTGTACGGGACCAATAAACATTGATTTGATTAGATTTCCTAATTATCTCAGGAATTTCACCCCGAGCTACGAGACGGCGAGATGTGTGCACTACAAAGCATTCCGATGAATTCATGTGACATGTGGAATTGTCGCTGTGATGTAACAAGTGACGAATGTAACGTGTCGTGTTCAAATCTAGCGGGTCTTCACCATCTCTTAGGAACAGAGAGAGAGGTGCTACTGGTTTCCATCTTTGTCTTGACGCTGTGAGTTTGGGTTGCTGCTGGGCATTCAAGTAGGTACTGTACATCTCCTCTCCATTCATCCTCACTTAGCGGATGAAAAGGGTTGTGGAGAAACGTCTTGATGTGTAATAAAAGCAGTAGTAGTGCTACAACCAATGTAGCAAAACAGGAATCTGTTAGCGTGATGTTGCCATTTGTTGTGGGCAGCCGGTCATATTAATGTTTGCTTTGCGTCGCAAATATTAATTATTTGACGTAATAATCATGTTTTTGACCACATCTGAAGAACTWCATTGGAAACCGTTTGATATTAAACCAGCCTCAGAAGCGGGACATGTTTCTTCTCCCTTCTCCAAATGGGTTTTCCCCCTCTTCTTTCTGAGCTGAGGCCAACAGTCTTTCACCGTCTCTGCTACAGATTCTACAGACGGTGGCTGGCCACTGACATTACCCATGACCTCTTCCTGAGTCACTGGAAGGCATCAGAGGAAGGGATGATACCTGAATAGTTGCGCAATTTCCCTGAAGGTGAGGCTTTGTCTTGACCTGGCCTTCAGGAGGGAACGTTCGGATTCAATTTCTGTCCTGGATGAGCTCATTTGCGATTCCAGCCCAGCACAGTTAACATGATATACATCAATAAAATAACACTTGTGGTGGAAGGAGGACAATCATTCAACCATGAGACGCTGCGCGCACAAACTCTTACAAAATGCTAATGTCCTTCGCTACAGTAGCCGTAACTATTCTAATTTGGCTCAGTATTGTCACAGAGAGAGAGGTCGTCCTGGCCCGGTCTTCTGATGGAGGGAGAGAGCTGGTTTGAAAGAGTGAACTGGAGAGAGGACAGAGCTGGATGGGTTGTTCTGTAGGAAGGGATGCCTGAGGAAAACAGGGTGGGGGGGGAGACTCAGGCACAGCTGGACGGCTCATCAGGGACAGTGCAACTTCCTTGATTTGAGCAGGTTCTTCCTGGCTTTGATGACGGGTGGGGGGCCTGGCTTGACACATTCTCACTGATGCACAAGGATTTACAGCCATTTCATGGTATGATGTCATCATCCGCTGCTCTACGCATGGCCGTACTGAGAAGCWCGCACACACCCCATTGTCTCATCCTTCCTGTGTCTCCCTTTACATCCAAAACCCCTATCTCTTTCAGACGCAAACACAGCCCAGACAGCAAGGCTGCTGTGGAAACATCTCTCMCTTTATCTGGCCGGCTGCAGACGCGGGAAGGATATAATCGATTCAAGAGGACGTTCTCGAATTCCATTCATTCATGCCAATGTATCGACCTTAACAACCTCTCCAAGATCGTAAAATTCTGATGACTATTTGAGGGGTAGAAGCCATGTTGGGCATAGATGGGGAACCAAGCAGAGCTGTTATGTCTGTAACATTGTTTTATAGCCTAGTCATGAGAACCGTTGTGTGGGATTCACATGATTGGTAGTGTTCTTTCCAGCTTCACATGACTTGATTATTTTGGATGGCTTCAAGAGGCTTCTCCACGGAATAGGATACGGATTGTTTTGTAAATGATTTAAAAAACTATTCATTTTGTTACAGTGTTTGGCCATTCTTTAGTAATGGACTGTCTCATGGGAGGGGAAAAGGCAGTACAAAGATTTGGTTATTACATGCTCAAAATAACAGAATAATTACTATCATAATTTTACAGCCTAATTAAGCAAGTAATCACAGGCTTGGAATGGATTGGCTCCACTTCAGCTCCTCCACAGACCAACCCAGACAACAAAAAACAAAACACACGTCACCATCCTCGTCAAACCTGCGACAAAAGTGAAAAATGTTGGAGGACATCTTGAGCACAGTGGCTCTGCGTTGTGGCGTTTTGCGACGGAGAGGAACAGGGAGGACAGGACCGAGGGAGAGAAGAGAGCAGCGGGGGGCAGAGGGAGCTGATTCAGCCCACAGACAGTGAGCTCAATTGTGAGCTGTGGGGCCCCTCGCTGGCCTGGGCCAGCCCTCGCTATTGAAAGGCTCATGCCGGCATTAGATGAGAGGAACTGGACGTGGAAACCCTCGCTCAGAAAAGCCCAACTCCAGAGGTCACTTTTGCTGTTAACAAAGTGGCTTTGAAGGAGGAAGAGCTCAGAAACCAGTTTGATATAAATAGAGGTACAACACATCCACTGGGCCGCGGTGGATAATGAACACAAACTGGTGGTCTGCAGCTTTAATTGACCATAGTCTAGTTTTCATCAGTTTCAGAAAAAAGAGAATGTCTCAAAATGAACTCTGAGCACTGATAACGTATAGCAGACGCACTCTGCAACAAATAAAGGCATCATCCAAGTGTTGTGTGGTGAGCAGTAGTATGTCAGTCAGCAGATACCAGAGTCAAAACCAGAGCAAAATGAAGATCATTGTTGGTTATCCTGGCTCCTCCAGGGGAAGTTCCAACCGGCCACGAGACAGGGGGGATAGGGCCTATCTCACACTGTGGACTGTGGGCAGACTGCTTCCCCATTACCCCTCCCCCCTTCAGATCCCCCCTGCTGGATTGATGCAGTGACCAGACTCATGCCATACATTCCAGTTCACATCCCTGCCAGCCACGAGCCTCAAGCTCAATTCTAACGAAAAGTGTGCTCATGCTGGAAATAGAATGCATATGAGTGAGAGAAAACAGACGTGACGCGAGWGTCAACAGCATCATAGCGCGTCAAATTAGCAAGAAAGTCTATTTTTCACGCGTCTACACGGAGCAATTCTGGTAAAACAAGCAGATAGATTGCATGGGGTCATTTGTAGAAAAGAATTAGGGAAGATAATTACAATTCCTCTATGCTAAGTAGACTAAAGATGTAGTTTATAATGTATTGGGCAGTAAGCTAAGGTCGCAGCCTACCTGTGTTGATTTCATAGGCATATAGCTTTGGCAGGCTACGTCTGGAAAACTTGAGGACCGCTTATGTAGAAGAACAAGAAAGACTTGGTTGTTTATAAACAACTCGGGTTTAGCACAGGTACGGTGGCTCCCGTAGGACATCTAAGGAACTCACAACAATAACTCTCAGGGGCTTCGTAGGGAACATAGATAACTGTTTATTATGGATTTTCATTGGCATACGCTATACAGTGTATGTGAATTGACGCTCGCTACTCTCGCATGCAAATTTTCACGCCGTTGACAGGCGTCTGTGATTTCGGCTTCACTCTAGACTCTAAGGCAGAAGGCAAGCCTCTCGTTCACATCTACTATATGGATGGACGACACCTGTACTGACCATATATGGACAAATACCTGGCCATRTACRAAGAACACCTGTACTGACCATGTATGGACAAATACCTGGCCATATACAGAAAACACCTGTACTGACCATGTATGGACAAATACCTGGCCATATACAGA
>NC_036861.1:788006-802238 GCF_002910315.2 Salvelinus sp. IW2-2015
CTTTCAGAACCGCCCACTGCTGTTATGGCTACAGGCCTCCACTGCTGTTTATGGCCCATATCAGAAGCCCTGCCACTGCTGTTTAATGGCCCCATATCAGAAGCCCTGCCACTGCTGTTGAATGGCCCCATAGCAGAAGCCCGCACTGCTGTTTAATGGCCCCATATCAGAAGCCCTGCCACTGCTGTTTAGTGGCCCCATTGCAGAAGCCCTGCCACTGCTGTTTAATGGCCCCATAGCAGAAGCCCTGCCAGAGCTCTGCTGTATTGGCCGAATGGGGCGCTCCACCGCCATAGCAGTGGCAAGCTGGCTGGCTCATCTCGTATTATGGCGTAGCCTAATGTAACCACATGCCGCAGTGGCAGGTCTTCTGATATGGGGCCATTCAACAGCAGTGGCAGGGCTTCTGATATGGGGCCATTAAACAGCAGTGGCAGGGCTTCTGATATGGGGCCATTAAACAGCAGTGGCAGGGCTTCTGAATATGGGGCCATTTAAACAGCAGTGGCAGGGCTTCTGATATGGGCCATTAACAGCAGTGGCAGGGCTTCTGATACGGCAGAACCAGGAGTTGGTCCTCAGCCACCAACATCAACTACAGATGGGAAATAAAAAAATAGACAGACCCAGCAAATCTAGTTTCCCATTTCCAAAGTGGATCTTTTCCTGAGAAATGGGTCCTTAGAAGGGAAATGTGATAGGCTAGGCTAGCTAGGCGGGATTCATCATTTTGAGAAGTTAGACAGCCCCGGACATCTGGACATTTATTCAGTGTGTGTTGTTAAGTGACCCAGACCAAGGCACCTGGTACAGTACACGTTTAGGAAATCTGTGTTTAATATTTACCTCAGGAGTGAGATAAATTACMGGAGACAGGTTGTGTACTACTGGACTRCAGCTGCCACAGCAAGGACAGAGGGAGTGACGAGGAGTGACAGAAAGTAAGGGAAGGGAATCTCAATTAAGCCAGAACCTGAGGCCTTGTCCTACTTCAATATTTAGAATACTTAGATCATGGGGTATAATGCAAGGTAACACACACCTGCCATCGTGAGACTGACCTGAGGGAAAAACCCAGCAGTTGAAAGTCTGATRACAAAAAAGTAGCCCATTATTAAGAGCTTACGAAGGCCCTGAGGACATTGAACAGGGCTCATTTACTGTATGCTAGCTCTGCCAAAARCCAATCCATGCTGGGTGACAACACAGAGAGGAATTCTCACTGTGAGCACGGCACATAGTGTATTTTCTTCAGATGAGTGGACAGCCAATGTGGCTCAGACCTGGCTGAGAAACAGAACCAGCTGTCCCGAGACGGGCGACCAACCGCACAGCGCAGGAATTTGGCGGGTAGTGGTTTGAAGTAATTTTTCATTAGTCACACAAACTGAGGGAGTGATTGTGATCTCATCTACAGCTTCCCGGAAAGAGGCCAGCCACAAGACCACCTGCCGGACCGTCAGAAAGGCCCCCTTACAGCACGGGAGATCGCATTCCTCTAACGACCAGGGCTCAGTCCAAGCCAAGGCCAAAACAAAGGGGAGAACGTGGACCTGGGGCTCCTGATCTGAAGCCATTGTATTCCTGAGCCAAGATGTTCTAATAAATTAAATTCAAGACGAAACATGAAAGGTGTTTCAAAGGGAGAAGCACATGTAGCATACTGAACACTTTGGACACCATGGAACGTTGAGAGGTCCAACTCACTTAGACAGAGATTACATTTCCCATCCCTTGTATCGTTCAATCCAGGMCTGACCGAGGCTGAATTCCACGGGTGAGATCAAACGCATTCCTCAATGTTCTAACGTCATTCCTCTCTCGCTATCCTTGAACTGTCACTACAGAACCAAAAAACAAAAACACAACAGAAAAGGGATGACTTGGCTATAGCTGCAGTCAGTCTCACCCTTCCCCGGACAGAAAAGGAAACGGGTAATCAGCAGGTCTTGCCCTCTCAGTGTCCTGTGTGGCTTCTTTCCTCCCAGGCCAGGGGTCATTAGGAGTCCTCTTAGCCTCCTCCCGCCTCTGCAGACAATGATTTATTCTTTATTCACCCAGAGGATATACAGCAGCCCAATGGCCACCCCTGCATTCCTTGCCATTGAACTGTAATGGCCAGCAGAGAGGTTTGGTCACTGCAARAAACAAGGGTAATGGATATTCTCTAGCTTCTTCAATGTGGTACAAAGGAGCGTTGGTATAATAATGGTGGAGCGTTGGCATWGTGATGGTGGAGCATTTGGCTCCACTGGCTTAATGCCAGCTGTTTTAAAAACCYTAGAGGGAAAAGGCCATAGAAATGGATCATTGTCAGCATATTCCAGAACTTTATAGGTTTATGACATCAACCAYGCTCGTATTATATCTCCAGGGAAAATGGCTGTGTGCTGCAGTATTGCCGGGCCTGCCGTGGATCTCAGGGGAGGCTAAAGAAACAGCTAGACCTYTGCTCTGTCTGGAGGGCACGGTCGTTTAGGTGCTCAGACTGCAGAGTGTCTCCAGGGACATCATTCCCATGTTTGGCAGCTGGAAACATCAGAGGAGTGCTGAATCTGCTGATATTCAGGGTAAAAATTCCCTGCAGGTTGAATGAGTTTAGGGCCACAAAGACTTGGAAATTGGGGGCGGGAATGGGACAAATGTTATCTCAATTCCATAACATATGAGAAAAGCAACAGAGCAGGCTAACTCAATCAAAGCTGTTCCAACTATTAGACCCTTTCCACAGACGATTCTACATGGAACCATAAATGGTTCTACCTGGAACCAAACAGGTTTCTCCTATGGGGACAGCCGAAGAATCCTTTTGGAACCCTTTTTTCTAAGAGCGTAGAGGAAATGAGGGATTGAATTTGATTAAACACATGAATCAGTACCGTAATTCATCAAGTACTTTCAGCATCCATAACTGCATCTCATCAATGTTCTTCTGAACCAGGTAAAAGCAAGACAACTTGCTTTTTGACAATTTGTTTTTACTTTAGTTTATTTAGTAAATATTTTCTTAACTCTATTTCTTGAACTACAATGWTGGTTAAGGGCTTRTAAGTAAGCATTTCACGGTAAGGTCTATTCGGCGCATGTGACAAATACGATGAGATTTGATTTGATTCCAAAAATTTGATCAAGCCTGTGTTTTCTTGGCTCTACTTGKAATTCCTTAAAACATGTAGCAGGTCTCTTTTTCAATAGACTAACAACAATCTCTGTGTGTACTCAGTGTGTTCTAGTACTCACAGGATGGACGAGGCGGGCTATGCACAAAGCCTTGGATTCTTTTCAAAAGAACTTTGGCCATAAAAACCATAACAGGTCTTATTGGTACAAAGTGGGTCAAGGGATGCAGCGGGTCCCAGAGTGTACACACTAGGCCTACATCGTAATAACACACCCACACCCACATTCGCTTTGAGTCTAGACCGTACATTGTACATGAGGTCTCCATCCACGGGAATTTTCCTCCACACCATTTACTTAACAAATGTAGGCTTATTGCTCCAAGCTTGAGGCCAATATAGATCTGCCTTGAGTGGATCTAATGTCCTATCCAAACACAAGGGAGAGTCCTTCCAGAGGCCATTCTTCTCTTCAATCTCACAAAGCCTTGCTGTTGGACAACTAYGTTGCTGAGGGACAGTGTTGCCGTTGATGCGAGTTCAGTCCACTCTTGAAATCCCCATGCTGACATGGGCGTTTCTTCTCTCAACCAACACATGGTTTCATTCAAGAGAACATCAGCGCTTCGCATTTCTTAACGACACGTTCCAGAAATGTTTGAATTAGCCCCTTGTAAATGACTGGACGCCATCAGTCCAGAGCAACGAGGGAGATTATGGAAGGAATCTGGAGAAGTAATTCATGGCAGATGTGTGGGTCTAGTTGTGGTGGGGGGAGGCCTAGTTACACAACCAGGGCTTTGTAACGTTACACCTCATTTAACCCTCCATCTGGCCATTGGCTGGCATCTCAGAAATGCTGGGATAATGACTGGCCCCTGGAAAGGTTTAGACATCTTTTAGCCAATAACTTGATTTGACTGTCTGGAAGTTGACTTCCTTGGATGAAGATGTGAGGCCTACAAACTGTGAAGATAACAAACTGCCCAGGGACGACAGATGAAAATGATCCGGCTGGCTAAATCTGGCACAGTTGCAGAAATGTTGACCAATGTGCATTGTTCATGTTAAGTATACTTAACCTAATACATGACATGAAGCAAATGCCTGTTCCTCGCGGCTAAATTTGAACTTCACTGTCCAAAGGGACATGTGATACTATCATCACTATCACAACATTTAGGGATGAAATCATGGCACTGAGATAATGCCGTGATGATATCCATAACAATATGCAGTGATCCAGCGGCATTTTCATACAATCAGTACAGGGTACCAGCGCATAATCACTGAACTGAATCAGGTTATAGACCTGCTCAGGGCCAAACCGCTGGTTGGCTGGTTAGCCATGATGACTATACTGGCGATGACTACTAGAGGTCGACCGATTAATCGGAATGGTCGATTAATTAGGGCCGATTTCAAGTTTTCATAACAATCGGAAATGGACACCGTTTTTTTTTTTTACACCTTTATTTAACTAGGCAAGTCAGTTAAGAACACATTCTTATTTTCAATGAAGGCCTAGGAACGGTGGGTTAACTGCCTTGTTCWGGGGCAGAACGACAGATTTTTACTTTGTCAGCTTGGGGATTCGTTTTTGCAACCTTCCGGTTACTAATCWCACGCTCTAACCACCTGCCTTACATTGCACTCCACGARGAGCCTGCATGGCAGGCTGACTACCTGTTACGCGAGGGCAGCAAGAAGCCAAGTTGCTAGCTAGCATTAAACTTATCTTATAAAAAACAAGCAATCTTAACATAATCACTAGTTAACTACACATGGTTGATATTACTAGTTTATCTAGCATGTCCTGCGTTGCATATAATCGATGCGGTGCCTGTTAATTTCTCATCGAATCACAGCCTACTTCGCCAAACGGGTGATGATTTAGCACTGTCGTTGCACCAAACCTAACCATAAACATCAATGCCTTTCTTTAAAATCAATACACAAGTATATATTTTTAAACCTGCATATTTAGTTAATATTGCCTGCTAACATGAATTTCTTATAATTAGGGAAATTGTGTCACTTCTCTTGTGTTCCGTGCAAGCAGTCAGGGTATGTGCAGCAGTTTGGGCTGCCTGGCTCGTTGCGAACTGTGTGAAGTCCATTTATTCCTAACAAAGACCGTAATTAATTTGCCAGAATTGTACATAATAATGACATAACATTGAAGGTTGTACAATGTAACAGCAATATTTAGACTTAGGGATGCCACCCGTTAGATAAAATACGGAACGGTTCCGTATTTCACAGTAAGAATAAACGTTTTGTTTTCGAAATTATAGTTTCCGGATTYGACCATATCAATGACCAAAGGCTCGTATTTCTGTGTGTTATTATGTTATAATTAAGTCTATGATTTGATATTTGATAGAGCAGTCTGACTGAGCGATGGTAGCCAGCAGCATGCTCATAAGCATTCATTCAAACAGCACTTTCGTGCGTTTGCCAGCAGCTCTTCGCAATGCTTCAAGCATTGAGCTGTTCATGACTTCAAGCCTATCAAATCCCGAGATTAGGCTGTGTAACCGATGTGAAATGGCTAGCTAGTTAGCGGGGTGCGCGCTAATAGCGCTTCAATCGGTGACCTCACTCGCTCTGAGACTTCGAGTAGTTGTTCCCCTTGCTCTGCAAGGGCCGCGGCTTTTGTGGAGCGATGGGTAACGATGCTTCGAGGGTGGCTGTTGTCGATGTGTTCCTGGTTCGAGCCCAGGTAGGGGCGAGGTTAGGGACGGAAGCTATACTGTTACACTGGCAATACTAAAGTGCCCATAAGAACATCCAATAGTCAAAGGTATATGAAATACAAATGGTATGGAGAGAAATAGTCCTATAATTCCTATAATAACTACAACCTAAAACTTCTTACCTGGGTATATTGAAAACTCATGTTAAAAGGAACCACCAGCTTTCATATGTTCTCATGTTCTGAGCAAGGAACTTAAACGTTAGCTTTTTTACATGGCACATATTGCACTTTTACTTTCTTATCCAACACTTTGTTTTTGCATTATTTAAACCAAATTGAACATGTTTAATTATTTATTTGAGGCTAAATTGATTTTATTGATGTATTATGTATTATATTAAGGTAAAAGAAAAGTGTTCATTCAGTATTGTTGTAATTGTCATTATTACAAACAAATTAAAATAAAAAAAATTGCCGATTAATCGGTATCGGCTTTTTTTGGTCCTCCAATAATCGGTATTGGCTTTTTTGGTCCTCCAATAATCGGTATCGGTGTTGAAAAAAATCATAATCGGTCGACCTCTAATGACTACCACTGTGACAAGCCTGCATAAAAGTGCATAGGAACTTCAGGTCCTGAGAGGTATCCTTTCATTTCTAAATTGGTTATTGGTAGAAACCGATGCCTCATTTAAATGGATGAAATCAAGCGAAAACAAAGAAGTGATTTGGATTTGAAATGGCACTTACTTCGAGTCCAAGTCTCCAGTCCCTGCCACCCACCCCTACATCCATGCAGATGCTCAGGGTGTGAGGAAGCTGGAGGGTGTGAAGGGGGTAATGGGAAAAACTCACTGGGTCATGGGACAAGTAGGGCTCATAACAAAAGTATGATTGGGGAAGCACTATGTATTTGCATGCACATGCAGTGTCCGATAGTGGAATTAACACTACATTACCAGTACATCCAACCAGTGTCTTTGAAGATATTCTTCACAGAGGACACTACTTGAGGTGTCAATGCACACATTCTCCACACTGAGAGAGAACTTCCTCCTTGTCTAAACTGACACCAGGCAGGGCCTGGATGACGGGACTGCCCAACTCGTCACAACCGACCCCCACTGGACGGACAAGCCCTCGCCACAGAGACAAAAGGTCCCATTGTGCTGCCAAATGCAGGTCACCCTCTCTGTTCTCACTGGTCTGGTCCCAGTCACCGCTCCCAGCCTGGCGTGCCTCCCAGCTATATCAGGCAGAGGGAAAGAGAGACATCTCTCTATGATGTCTGTTGTTGTGACAGTCATGGGATGGTGCTCCGTGATGTGCATCCACACCAATAGCACAGCCCTATAGACATCCAGAGTTTGTCCCGTGATAGTATCGCTGGGGAGCTGTCCCTCGCCCCAAGATCCAGAAAAAAGAGTTAAGAGGTCAAGAGGAGCTGTGCAAACACAAACACACGCTGGTGTAAAAACTCTGGATAAATTAGAGTGGGAGAGAAAGGGGGACTGGGAAGGATTGTTTGCTGCCTGGAATGATGTTGGTTCAGTCAGGTGTCTGGGACAGGACAGATAACGGGTATCTGGGACAGGACAGATAACGGGTGTCTGGGACAGGACAGATAATGTGGCTATTTCCACTTGGGAGTATAAGATACAAAAGACATTAAATAAACCAACTGTCAACAGACAAAAATGTGATTAATAAATTCCAAGAAAAAACAGAGCTGTTCAGAGAAAGCCAAGAACCTTGGCAATTAAAGGGTAAAGCAATGGGAAAAGATGGAGCATGTGGTTTGAAAGAAGCGATAGGTTACTGGCACTAGAATGATGGAGAGAGATAGAGAAATGGGTGCTTTCTTTAAGCAGCTCCTTGTAAATCAATTCTGCCCTTCACTATTTTTCCACTGATGTGAGGAATAGAAGGTTATGCAGGCTTCTCCTGCTGGGCAGAACCTATAGGCTAGTAGACGCTGCAGGAGGTCAGTTCTCCCTCATCACGAACCCCTGGAAGATTTACGGTCGAGTAAAAACCAACCCAACTGGGATGAAGTCTATTACAAGCTGGATTTAACATCACATATAGGATTGTGAATCTACTTGAGTCACATAGATTCACCCTTCTTGTGTTATGGAATCAGATGCCATTCTAATAAAGCTTTGGGTGTATGTTTTTCTTCACCCAACACCTGCGGTGCGTCAACATACTTTGACCATGCCAGAGACAAAGTCAAAGCCTCTGGCAATCTGAAGAGGTCTGAAGTGGATTCTCTCTGCAGTGACTAAAGGCTTTGGGTTCTCAAGCTGAGATTTAGACCCATTGGTGCTTATAGCCCATAGTGGTGCTGAGAAGTGCATMGTTCTGAGGTATCAGCACTTCATGGGAAAAACCCAGTCATCCTTCACTTCCCCTTTCCMCTGTGCTCCCCACGTTCCAGACATTGCWGGCAAACTTAATWTCTCTCTGGAGGTGGAAATATGAACAGAGAAATAAGACCAGCTCCTTTGGACTGTTTCCACAGAGCCCTTTTTCCTCAATGCGTGCCATTTGATACCATAATGCTGGAGATGCTTGCATGAATTTAGGGCAACTACTACATAATACAGAGTTGGCCAGTGCACTACATCAAAATAATTGGGGGCGACATTAGTATGCAACAAACCATGGTTCAGCTGATGGTTTCAATTAAGCCTTCTAGTGAAATGAATGGCCCTAAAGTTGTTGAAAGTGAGTAGTAATCCCGTAAATCACAGGGCGACTGTTAAACAACTTTTATGAGCGTTGGCGATGGCGACACGTGGCTTGTTTTGGTTTGGTAACTTGAGAGCGAAAGCCTTGAGTATTGTAACAGTAGAGCTAACGGARATGCCCTGCCAAATGCAACAGGAGGAAAGGTAACATTTCGACAATCTACAGAAGCCCCCCCCCCAAACAATACGACAAAACTAAAATGATGACATAAAGGCCCAATACCTGTTCATCCCCTAGCAACAGTTCAAATTGAAACACAACAACAACATCTAGCCCTATAGGAACTGACATTGTGCAATTAACATGACAAATGATCCAATCAGGCTCCACTTAACATCACAGACCTGGGAGATAAGTGCACCTGCCACAGTAGAGACAAGCCTGTCCTAATATCAGTATGTACTGTACCTACCGGTTGACTGCCTCTCAACAACAGCCTTAATCCCAAAACAACCGGTTAAGTTGGCTTTGACTTTCTGGTTCCAGTAGACTGATTCAGATCATTCATACAATTTCCCTGTGTAGCAAACATATGCGCATATTTTGTGCATTGACATTGATGGCTGTGGTGAAGGGAGGGATAACCATAACCAATTGAGACTTACCTTGGAGCATGCATCTGTAGGCGGACTCTGAGATGGCGTAGATGTGAGGGGGCATCTCGTGTCTCTTCTTCCCCCTGTACATCTCTATGATGTTATCTGAGTAGATGGGCAGGTACTTGTAGGGGTTGATCACCACACAGAAGAGGCCAGAGTACGTCTGCAGGAGAAAGAAGATTATGTAATTTGGTGTGAAAAACGGGAATCTGAAGAAACCATGATATGATATCACTTTTTTTTTTTTTTTTTTTACATTTAATAGTTCAGGTTTGCCAGGTAAAGAGAAACCATCTGAAACAATTGTGGACCAGTCAGCCGTCATGTAATGAGAAAGAGCTAACAAATCCCTTCAGTGCCTCACAGGGAATCACTACTATCACTATTCACTAATAATGTTGAAGCAATCAGAAAGCAATTTCCCCTCTCCCTTGTGGGGTTGAAARGGAGTGTGAACTGCTTAGTGGACAGTGACTAAGCACAAACAGAGYAATAGCCTGACCTTGGCTTGTATGGTGGTGGAAGGACAGTGAAGATGTGAAAGGATACATACAGGTGGCGTAGAGGGAATGAGAGAACGAAGATCGTTGCTGGTCCGTATCAAAGCAGCCTAATGATAAGGTTGACCTTCAGTTTGCTGCTACAGGCACWGAGATTAAAGCATTACCATCATAATGATTACGCATCATAAAAAGACCGGTTGCCTCTGGTTCAGAGCCGGGATTTATTTTCCTTTTTCTCTCACTCTCCCCCTGACCTCCAAAAACTGATCATACAGAAACAGTCCCTGTGATATAGATGCTGCTAGGTGGATGGCTGCCAAAGTGCTGCACCATTTGAGATTCCTCCCACACAGCTTTCTCCTCATCCTCCTCCAACTCATTGCATCCGGCTGAGAGGACGGCTCTTTATTCAGTGCAGTCCAATGCACTCAAGCCAGGGAATGAGTTRCGCTGTGTGTGATGCATTGTAATAACCCGAAACAGAGARSAAMAAAWCTGATCTCTTTAACACTAATGCAGATCTCTAAATGGGGGTCGTTGCAGTTGCGTACAAAACTGCCATATCATCCCTGCAGTGTCAGACTGGGGGGAGGGCAGGCCAGGAGAGGGTTAATCCCTGTCTACAGTCTGCCGGCCGGGATATTCCATTAAACCAGTAAGAGAGGGGGGACGGGTGATTATGCAGAAGGGTCCATTTCCCATTCTGCCTTTCTCTCTGTGTCCATGCACCCTTTATCTCCATCTCTCAGACCCTCTCTTGGTCAGTCCAAGCTTGGCTGAGCGGCAGAGACACATTCCTGTAATTATGTTGTCTGTGTGTTGGGGCAGGGGAGGCAGAAGACAGGGGGCTGCAGAGGGGCCCAAGGTYGGCTAACCAAGTTGCTGAGCTGGAACAATGGCGGTGTGGCCACGGCATGCTGGTGGGGGGTGGGGGTAGCGGCAGGGTCCTAGTCTAAAGACTCTTGCGGAGCAAAGCTCACCGCCACGGTTGTCACCTGGCTGCAGCGGGAAGAGCGATTGTGAGTCACACACACTCCTTCTCCTCTGGGAGACAAAACAAACATGTCCGCTCAGCTAGCTAGCTGCTRCGCCTYTTATCTCAGTCTTTGGACCACAGAGGACTTTTAGTGTACTCTATTTGGCTGCAGCATGACTGGGGTTTGTGGCATTGTGTTATGTGGTATAAAAATAATGGCAATATATTGAAGGTTGTGCTGAATGGAAATGAGACAATCACCATCACCATGCAGAATGTGATGAACGGTCACTTTGAGAGGACAAGGGTCAGTGATTTTGGGGGATATCATGGTGTGCATTAGGGGAGGGGTGAGTGGGTCACCAGATGGCCAGTCTTTCATACGTACACAGACAGATCCCTCGGAAGGGCAGAGATACGCTCTAGCCTGGTCATGGGCCAGCCACAGCAACAACAAGATCGGGAGGAAGCAGAGATTTGTTGATCAAACCAAAATCAAATCAAAGTTTATTGGTCGCGTACACAGTTTAACAGGTGTTATAGCGGTGCGGCGATACGCTTATGTTAATAGCTCCTAACAATGCAGTAAAATGTCAAAATCTAAATGTCAAGAAAAATACGCCACAAAAGGAAGAAATCGAGAGCGGCGGGACGAATGTTCATGAGTCACAGTAGGGGACTAGGTCATTTTTGGGGAGAAAAATTATAGATGCAGGGGTCACTAGCAGGGGGTATGTGGCTACACAGKGGTAACCAACATTCTAGTTGGTCATCTTGGTGCACTGGTCGATGAGTATGTATGGAGTTATGGAAGAGATTCCTGCGGAATCCACAGATCCCCACATAGTTGCAAGCCTCACCTTTAGCTGGCAGCAGAGTAGGGCCAGCGGACACACCACCTGTCGCCCCTTCCCCCCCACAGTGGGCGCAGCGCCAGGCAGACGGATCAGCGCTCCGGCCGGCGCAGCCCAGACCCAGAGGCAGCARYRGGGTCGGGGAGAGATAGGACTCAGCTTCCCAGCCTGGATGGCAGCCCCTGGGGAGTACTTGGGGGATTAGTGGGGCTCTGGGTCTGCAGGCGGGGGTGAGACGTGTAGGAGGTATATGAAGGGAAGGAGGCCTTGGCGAACGACCTGTCCCTCTCTCTCAATACAGTAGAGACCGGGGTGAGACGCCGGCCAAGAAAATATATATCTCACACAGCACTGTGCCTTAGGTGGAGGGAGGCGTGAGCCAAGAACCTGTCTCTCAGTACAACAAAGTAGTGTACCCAGATAGCCAGGCTGTGGTTAACAACGGAGAACTCCGACACAGTTGACTAGGTTCCCAGTTCTCCGGAAATGTCCAAGTGGTCCCCCTTGCCAAGCCCAAGCTGAGCGTAGCTGAGCAACGGCAAGAGTTGAGGGCCTCTCCATGGAGAGAGTGGATGTTTTCATTCTCATTCTCAACATTGTTCCGTCTGCGAAGCTTAGCTCAGTGCCACTCCGTTTTGATTGTCATAGCATATTGAAAAGAGGCGATGATTATGGAGAACAGGATTTTCAAAGGGTTTAGAGAGAGAATGGTCTAATATCGTTCACTATGAGCACTGCTTCATTTCCAGTGCTCCAATAGCATTGGGGTCTGAGCGTGGGAGGAGACCAACGGCGCACTAGCACAGAGCAAGCAGTTTTGCTCCATCTACACAGTGTGTGTGTATGCATACTGATCTCTGCCTCATACTCATCCCGGCGGGCCTGTGACCAGGCTGCGAGTCTGAGGCATCAGGCAGGAAAGGAGTGGTTTGGGTCCCGTCTGTCTGCTTATGGGGACTTAAAGAAAATATTATCTTGATATATTTTATGGGAAAAACATAACTGACGCACTGGTTTCTATTGAGAACAGAGAGACCCATGCTCCAGTGAAAGCCAGGCTTAGGGGAGACTGAAGAGGGGATGTCTGCAGATGAAGGTAACCAAACATCAACTCAACGCTCCAGGCCTTGGGCCGTCTTCCCAGTCTGCACTGTTGCAGTACAAAGGATACAGCAGATACTGTTACTTAAAAGGTTACAGAAACACATGCATTTAATAACACATCACACATTCAACCCAAAAGCTAGCCCTTTCCTGGGGCCATTGAGGTTGGCCACAGACCACAAGGGGAAACGAGAACGCTATGCAGCTGACCMAAAAAMTAGTGCTGAGCAATAAGTGCTTTTTGAGGTCGGTTCGGTTTCGGTTCGATTACAAAAAACATATCACTGTTTCGATTWCKKTTTYKWTTWYWYWWKWWWTKYWMYATKMAWTRYRYKRKKYAWWWKSTGSRWYAWAKRMTRMAASAWWKAATAWAASWMYYAWKAWRRSWSYSATGATGGCAGTGACTGCCCAWTACTGCTTATCAACCTTCATTCACAAATATTTCACTTGTGWTAATTAAATGGGTTTTATTTGATGACAATTATTTAATTCCAAGTCATCATCTCATCTCTATAGAGCTGCTRTCTATACTGTCTGACAAGCCCACTATTTTAGTAGTTCTTCAAAGTAAATAAGGCATACTTTTATGACTGCTGAATAGCAGCTATCAATCACTTAGATCAGGAGGAAACAGGTACAAAAGTATCTATACCCACAGTAAAACGAGTCCTATATCGACATAACATGAAAGGCCGCTCAGCAAGAAGAAGCTCCTGCTCCAAAATCGCGCAATAAAAGCCAAGACTACGGTTTGCAAAGTGCACTATGGGGACAAAGATCGGATACTTTTGGAGAATATGTTCCTCTGGTCATGCGAAAACAAAAATTATACTGTTTTGGCCATAAAAGGTGGAGGCTTGCACAGCGCGAAAATCCTCCCAACGGTGAGCATGGGGTGGCAGCAATCATGTTGTGGTGGGTGCTTTGCTGCGAAGGGACTGTTGCACGTCACAAAATAAATGGGCATCAATGAGGGTAGGAAATGATGTGTATATATTGAAGCAACACTCAAGACATCGTCAGAAGTTAAGAAGAACTGGTGTAAATGGGTCTTCCAAATGGACAATGACCCCAGCATATTTCCAAAGTTGGTGGCAAAATGGCTTAAGGACAACAAAGTCAAAGGTACTTGGAGTGGGCCATCACACAAAGCCGCTGAACCTCAACCCTATACGAAAATTGTGGCAGAACTGAAAAAAAGCGTGTTGAGCAAGGGAGCCTACAAACCTGATTCAGTTTACACCAGCCTCTGTCAGGAGGAATGGGCCTAAATTCACCCAACTTATTGTGGGAACGTTGTGAAGGCTACTGAAAACTTTGAACCCAAGTTAAACAATGTAAAAGGCAATGCTAACCAAATACTTAAACTTGAGTGTAATGTAAACCTTTGTACCCACTGGAATATGATGAAAGAAATAAAATGCTGAAATAAAATAATTCTCTCTACATTATTCTGTCAATTTCACATTCTTAAAATAAAGTGGTGATCCTAACTGACCTATTTACAGGGATCTTTTACTAGGATAAATGTCAGGAATGTGAAAAACTGAGTTTAAATGTATTTGTTTTACGGTGTGTATAAACTTTCCGACTTCAACTGTAGATGCGCAATGGATTATGGC
>NC_036861.1:802263-812185 GCF_002910315.2 Salvelinus sp. IW2-2015
TGCATTATCAGGTAGAGACCTCGAGAGGCAACAGCTGCTCTCTTATCCTTCCTCTCACAATCGCAAATTATTTGATCTCTTCTGCAGCAGGCGTAAAAGAAGCACAGACCGGACAAGTACAGTTAAAGTCGAAAGTTTACATACACTTAGGTTGAGTCATTAAAACACGTTTTTCAACACTCCACACATTTCTTGTTAACAAACTATAGTTTTGGCAAGTCGGTTTGAGCATCTACTTTGTGCATGACACAAGCAATTTTTCCAACAATTGTTTACAGACAGATTATTCCACTTATAATTCACTGTATCACAATTCCAGTGGGTCAGAAGTTTACATACACTAAGTTGAGTCAATTGGAGGTGTACCTGTAGATGTATTTCAAGCTACCTTCAAACTCAGTGCCTCTGCTTGACATCATAGGAAATTAGTACTCAAGTATAAACACCATGGACCACGTAGCCTCATTCCGCTCAGGAAGGAGACGCATTCTGTCTCCTAGAGATAATGTACTTTGTGGCGAAAAGTGCAAATCAATCCCAGAACAACAGCAAAGGACCTTGTGAAGTTGCTGGAGGACAGGTACAAAAAGTATCTATACCCACAGTAAAACGAGTCCTATATCGACATAACATGAAAGGCGCTCAGCAAGGAAGAAGCCACTGTGCTGCCAAAACGTCCAATAAAGCCAAGACTACGGTTTGCAAGAATGCACATGGGGACAAAGATCGGATACTTTTGGAGAAATGTCCTCTGTCTGCTAAACAAAAATATACTGTTTTGGGCCATTAAAAGGGTGGAGGCTTGCACAGCCGCAGAACATCCTCCGCAAACGGTGAGCATGGGGGGTGCGTAATCCATTGTAGTTAATTACCACATATTATGCGCTAAACTATGTAGAATATTGGCAATGTTGGAAACTATAACTCCCTACTACRTTGCACAGTTCAGGCTGTATCTGATTAATTTCTAGAGAAACTGTGCAATGTGTGCATTGATCTCACAGGAAACAAAATGGTTTATTGCTCAGCACTACCAAAAACAGACATTTGGAGGCAAGTGTCCTTCCTTACCCCTCAACAGCCTCTGTTCAATACGCACCTGGGGCACATCAGCGTTGTTGAGGATTGAGTCAGTGGCAGTTTCAAAGTGGGACTGTTCCCTACGAAATGTCACTGGCCTCTACTGTATTGGATTGCAAGGAGGGGACCTTGACCTGGCCGTCACACGTCATGCTTATTAACCATCTTTGGCTCTGAGAGTCCTACAGTTCTCAGCCTATGACATTCTATCTCATTAGCATAGGGTAGCCAGGGGTCAAGAACCTGTGGCACCAGGAGAGTTTAGGATTGGCAGAGCTCCCTGTAAAGCTCGGTGTTGTTATTTTATGAATGGAGTGCATATAAAAAATATTTTACAAGAAAGAAACTGCAATGTACAGCCTCGCAAAAACAAACCAATATCCATCAGCACCACCAGAGAGACAGAGGAGACAGTTTTTTCACACTGTGACCTGAGTCATTAAAGTCACAGGATCAAACATCAACCAAAACACACAGTACTGTGCAAAAGTTTTAGGCAGGTGTGAAGAAATGCTGTAAAGTAAGAATGCTTTCAAGAATAGACATGTTAATAGATTATATTTATCAATTAACTAAATGCAAAGTGAGTGAACAGAAGAAAAATCTACATCAAATCAATATTTGATGTGACCACCCTTTGCCTTCAAAACAGCATMAATTCTTCTAGGTACACTTGCACACAGTTTTTGAAGGAACTCGGSAGGTAGGTTGGCCCAAACATCTTGGAGAACTAACCACAGATATTCTGTGGATTTAGGCAGCCTCAGGTGCTTCTCTCTCTTCATGTAATCCCAGACAGACTCGGTGATGTTGAGATCAGGGCTCTGTGGGAGCCATACCATCACTTCCAGGACTCCTTGTTCTTCTTTACACTGAAGATAGTTCTGAATGACTTTCGCTGTATGTTTGGGGTCRTTGTCATGCTGCAGAATACATTTGGGGCCAATCARATGCCTCCCTGATGGTATTTCATGATGGATAAGTTGCCTGTACTTCTCAGCATTGAGGAGACCATTTATTCTGACCAAATTCCCAACTCCATTTGCAGAAATGCAGCACCAAACTTGCAAGGAATCTCCACCATGCTTCACTGTTGCCTGCAGACACTCATTCATGTACCGCTCTCCAGCCTCTCCAGCCGTTCGGCGAATAAACTGCCTTCTGCTTACAGCCAATTATTTCAAATGTTACTCATCCAGTCCAGAGCACCTTGCTGACATTTTATGCACCCAGTTCCTGTGTTTTCGTGCATAGTTGAGTCGACTGGCCTTGTTTCCACGTTGGAGGTATGGCTTTTTGCCCGCAAGTCTTCCATGAAGGCCACTTCTGACCAGACTTCTCCGAAACATAGATGGGTGTACCAGGGTCCCACAGTTTTCTGCAATTCTGAGGGCTTATGGCACTGCTGGACATCTGATTTGCGAAGGGAAGTAAGCATGATGTGTCTTCATCTGCTTAAAGTATAAGTTTCCTTGGCCGACCACTGCGGCTACGGTCCTCAACTTGCCCGTTTCTTCGCTGCTTCTTCAAAAGAGCTTGGACAGCACATTCTGGAAACCCCTGTTCGACTTTGAAATTCAAGCGCTCGGTCTTTGGTTGATGGCCTGATTCTAACCTTGCTGAAGCACACGCTGGCTTATAGCCTCTCCAGGTTCTTCGCACCCCACCTGTGAAATTTGGTGGAAGGATCAGTGATGATCTGGACGTGCTTTCAGTGCAGGGGTGAATTTCCCCACTCATCAATCTACACACAATACCCATGAACAAGAGAAACAGGTTTTAAACAGAAATACCTTATTTACACAAGTATTCAGACCTTTGCTATGAGACTCAAGATTGACTCCGCGTGCATCCTGTTTCCTTGATTCATCTGTGAGATGTTTCTACACTTGGTTGGAGTCCACCTGTGGTAAATTCAATTTACTTGACATGATTTGGAAAGGCACACACCTGTCTATATAAGGCCCACCAGTTGACAGTGCATGTAGCGCAAAAACCAAGCCATGAGGTTCGAAGGAAATTGGTCCGTAAAACTCAGAAACAGGATTGTTCGACGGCACAAGATCTGGGGAAGGGTTACCACAAAATGTCTTGCAGCATTGAACGGTCCCAGAAAGCAGTGACCTACATTATTCTTAATATGAAAGAAGTTTGGAACCACAATGAGGAGTGCTTCAGGACAAGTCTCTTGAATGTCCTTGAGTGCAGCACCAGAGCCCAGACTTGAACCCATCTAATATCTCTGGAAACCTGAAATAGCTGTGCAGTGACGCTCCCCATCCAATTTGACAGAGCTTGAGAAGAATCTGGACAGATAATGGGAAAAGAACTCCGCAAACTACAGGTGCCAAGTTGTAGCATCATACCCACGAAGAATCGAGGCTGTAAATCACTGTCAAAGGACATCTGTGTGTTCAACAAAGTACTGCGTAAAGGTGTCTGAATACTTACGTAAAATAGGGATTTTATTTTTAATACATTCGCCACAAATTTCTACAAACCTGTTTTTGTTTTGTAATTATGGAGTATTGGGGTGTGTAAGATTGATGAGGGGCAAAACGACTAAATCCATTTTTTGAAATCAGGCTGTAAGAAATGTGCGAAAAAGTCAAGGGGTCTGATAGTTCCGAATGCACTGTATATATAATATAAAGCTCTCAGAATAATTAATATCTCCCCCTCAAACGTTGTCATGGTGTAATTGTCTAGGAATAGAAGTAAACTTCTCTACAGGCAGCACATGCTGCTTCTGGGCTGTCATCATGACATTACTAGCTACTAACTGCAGCTGTTGCTACTTCTCCCTGGTACTCATGCATTGCTTTACTTGATCTGAGGAAAGTAGAAAAAATGACAACTATGACACCTAAGGAGGTTAGATAAATGTAAAAGAAATTGGAGGGAGACAAAGAGGGAGTGGTTAGGTTTGGGGCAGACACCGTATATACGTATACTGGGGTATATGGAAATGTTTAATTGATTCACAGGATGGTTTTTCAATACCGTCATTACCATTGAAACTATTTCTTTGTTAATACATTTGAATATTTGAGCTACTTAAGTCATACCTGCCACTCAAGTTAGGAGATCAAGAAGATTGCGTTCTTCATTTCATCTGTCACATTTTTCATAATGAAGCTTATCGGTAGTCCCCAGTCACGTGTGTTTATTTACAAGCACACAACAATGACAGCGGAGCCTTGTGAGTCACACGCTGTGTGGCAGCAACGGCCAGGTAATGTAGTTACATTCACAACTAAATGTTTGCCAGCTAGATATCGTGTCACCAAAGCCCCATACACTACCACCATTGCGACCTGATCGCTCTCGTTGGCTGGCCCTCGCTTCATACTCGTCGGCCAAACCACTGGCTAACCAGTTTATCTACCAGGCACGCTAGGTAAAGCCCCGCTTATCTCAGCTCACTGGTCCCATAGCAAACACCCACTCGTAGCACGCCGCTCCAGCAGGTATATCTCACTGGTCCACCCCCAAAGCCAATTCCTCCTTTGGTCGTCTTTCCTTCAGTTCTCTGCTGCCAATGACTGGAACGAACTGCAAAATCTCTGAAAGCTGGAACAACATATCTCCCTCACTGGCTTTAAGCACCAGCTGTCAGAGCAGCTCACAGATTACTTGCACCTGTACATAGCCCATCTATAATTTAGCCCAAACAAACTACCTTTCCCCTATTGTATTTATTTATTTATTTGCTCCTTGCACCACCATTATTATTATTTTCTACTTTGCACATTCTTCCACTGTAAATCTACCATCCAGTGTTTTACTTGCTATTCTGTATTTACCTCGCCACCAGGACCTTTTTTGCCTTACCTCCTTAGCTCACCTCATTTGCTCACATTGTATATAGACTTCTTTTTCTACTGTAATTATTGACTGTACGTTTTGTTTATTCCATGTGTAACTCTGTGTTGTTGTATGTGTCGAGCTTATGCTTTATCTTGGCAGGTCGCAGTTGCAAAATGAGAACTTGTTCAACTAGCCTACCTGTGTTAAACATTTATTAAATAAAACTATTAAAGTTAACTGTCTAAAAGTTGCTAATGCCTGCAGTGCTGCATTTGGTTTGCTAATTTAGTGGTTAGCTTCTTCGTTTGGTAACGCAGAGAATCCCCTCCCTGGATCAAGAGTAGGGTTTCCTTTAGAAAATGTGACCCTAGACATTGACTGGCACCATTTAATTTACCGGACATTTGATAAATTTACCGGACCCATATCCATTGGGTGCGTAACCTGATTAGGCACCCACCGTAGGTACCCACGGTGCTCAGAATGACAGATAATCCCATTTAGATTATGGTACGTTTATCTTAAACAGAACATGGCAAGTTGAGGATGCAAAGACATGCGTCCTTCTTACTGAATTCCACTGCACACTTGAAGATGTTACTTTACTTTTCCTCAGCCAACAAGCATGGTAACGAACAGCAAAATCAAAACCCCTGTCAATCTACTACTCCTCATTACCAGAAAAGTTGACCTATTCTATAGGTCAGCTTGTCGAGAAAGAAATAGCCCAAACAGACTATGACAGTTGTGGACAATAGATCCCAAATTCATACAAACCAGCAGGAGTCCTAACAATGAGTCTGATGCAACAGATCAGAACATTTAGCTTTAAAATGTTGATAAACAATTATTTCTTCACATTATAACCACAGCAATGTGCACAAGGCAGTAGGCTACGTGTGAACTTTCTTCATAATGCAATTAGCGGGGAAAATACCGTTGTCAAAGTGACAGATGAAAATATCCGTTACAAATTTAGAATAGGGGAATTCTTAATATGCAACAACTAGCATGGTTGCTAATATTGGATAGATTGTCCTTGGCTACTGGACAATGAAAGAAAGTTGAAAACCATAGAACATGAGAAGAAATATGCCTAACAATGCGTTTCAATGGTCATATGGAAGTCTTTAGAAACAATATGCTAGTGGTTCATGGCATCTGGAAGTTCTTTACAAAACAATAGAGCTACTGATTTCAATTGGCTATGGAAGTCATTTATGAACAAATGCTACTGGTTTTTCAATGGCATATGGAAGTTCTTTACAAAACAATAGGCTACTGATTTCAATGGCATATGGAAGTCATTATGAAACAATATGCTAATCTGGTTCAATGCATATGGAAGTCATTATGAAAAACAATATGCTACTGATTTCAATGGCATATGGAAGTCTTTATAAAACAATACGCTACTGGTTTCAAATGGCATATGGAAGTCTTATTGAGACAATAGGCCTACTGGTTTCACATGGCATATAAGTATTATAGGACAATAGGCCACTACTGGTTCAATGGCATATGGAAGTCGTTTATGAGACAATAGGCTAACTGACTTCAATGCATTGGAAGCTCATTATGAGACAATGGCTACTGGTTCAATGGCATAGGAAGTCTTATAAAACAATAGGCTTACTGATTTCCAATGGCAAAATGGAATCATTATGAGACAATAGCTACTGATTTCCATGCATATGGAAGTCATTATGAAACAATAGGCTACCTGTTTCCAATTGGCATATGGAAGTCATTATGAGACAATAGGCTACTGATTTTCAATGGCATATAGGAAGTCATATGAGAAATAGGCTACTGGTTTTCAATGCAATATGAATCTTTATGAGACAATAGGTACTGATTTCCCATGCATAGGAAGTCATTATGAGACAATAGCTACTTCAGCGGGAGAACCAATAAAGGAAAACGCAAAACAAATACATAGATTAAACAAAGAATAAAACAATGGCTAAAAAATAATGGAAGACTAAGAAATGCAAAAATAAAAATCATGCATTCAAAAATACAAATAAAAGACACATGATCCGAAATAAACAATCAAAAAAGAATATAAACTATAAACATAAAAAAAAATGAATGACAAAAGAATGCAATAGAAGAGAAAGACAAAAAAATCCAAGAATGGCTAGAAAACTTAAATAATAATGCAATGAGCTGTTAACATATTCTCTGATTTCAATGGCATATGGGTCTAAACATAGGTAGATTTGCTGGAGTTGTATAAAAACAATAATGCTACTGATTTCAATGGCATAGGAAGTCATTTATAAACAATACGCTACTGATTTCAGGCATATGAAGTCATTATGAAACAATATTGCTATCTGATTCATGGCATATGAAGTCCTTTATAAAACAATATGCTACTGATTTCAATGGCATATGGAAGTCTTTATAAACAATAACCTACTGATTTCAATGCATATGGAAGTCTTTATAAAAACAATAGTGCTACTGGTTTCAACATGGCTATGGAAGTCTTTATAAAAGCAATAGGTAACTTACTGGTTTCAATGGCCATTAAAGAAGTCTTTATGAAAGTAATTGCCTCCACAGATATTGGTCGGATTGCCTAGGCCGACTTTGAAGCAAGTAAAACATCTCTCAATTGTAGTAAAAGCGTTCAGGTTTCAAACCAATTAAGTATATGTTTTCCAATGCATACTGGCTTCAGCTCATTGCAAAAGTGGTGTGTGACGCGGCTGATGAAGCCTGCCTTCCGTGAGAAATAAAAAATAGTAGCTCTTTTTAATTGTGGCCGATCAAAACTATTTTCACACTGATTGCATTGAGAATTCATGCTGCAATGATTGGGCTTATAAAGCAACTGTCTGATAGATTTTACAATTCAAAGCTCTGTACTGTAATGCTATACGTGTGTGCTAAAATAAGATCATAACAAATATACAAGCGCCATTTTCATTTCACAAAATTATGCAAAATGAACTATAGACCAATAAGCTGACCAGTCAAATGTATTTACATCACTAGTATTTCCATCATGATACGGCATTAATACATAAGCTTATTCGCTTATGGGAATTTTCCTTCTTCTCTGGCCAAGACAGGCACGGCTGCCAATTTTATTCTCTGCTTTTAAAATTTTTTATTGGCCAAAAGCGGCTTATTACCTGCTAACGGAAACCCTGGATCAAGAGCCTTGCTGATCTAATATTTGTTTGTGTGTGCAGCAACTGTGCGAGCTAGCACTTCTTTGTTACTGTTTATACTTATTAGCTGGATGGCCTGTCCTGCCAATAGTTTTAGGATAAAATGTTCGTTAATTCTCGTTAGCAATTACTCTATGGGATTATACATGTACCTGTTAGCATTGCTAACCTGCGCGATTAAAGAGGCTCAGTTGCATAGCCTTAGGGGTAGTCCTAGTGTTACAGACTTGGCCGGTAACCGAAATGTGCCTGATTCGGAATGCACAGCAGAGCCAGCGAGGTGGAAAAAATCTGCCGTTCTTCCCTTGAGCAAGTCAGGTAACTGCCAAAAAACACTGCCTCCCGGCGAGGTCAATTAAAACTAGCTTATTTGGTCACCATAAACTCGAAATTAGCAAACTATACACATTTTAGAAATCCAGGAAATGGCGATTTCTACAGTAGTGCATCTTAAATGTGCATAATACACATTTCGCCGGTGAATGCATTCAGTTTTGTGGCAACTGACTAAGCTCTCCCCCTTTCCCTTTTTGAAAATGGCCTTAGTGTCAGTGCCGGTAATACGAATATCCCCGGATGGCAAAAGGCCGGTATGACAATCTGGAGACCGCCCACGCTAATACAGAGAACTTGAACAGCAGGGGTCTCTGACTAACAAAAAATCTTGGGTCGACTGAGAGTCATCTGTAGACGTGTATTTTTTCTATATATAGACACAACCGTACGTCTTTGAATTAAAAGTAAGACTTAATGCACTGAGCTTTGTCTGATGCTTTAAGCCACACTTGTTGATGAAACAATTAAAAACACAAATAGCTAAGGGGAACCGCGATGGTCACGCTGTGTTAAACAGATAAACACTTGCTGTGCTGTGTGCCTTTCGCTCAGGCACTCGCGAACAAGGCACCACAGCACGGCAAAGTGTGTTATCGTGGCTGTCCACTGTCCGTGCTGTACCTGCAAAAATAATTACAGCCATTTAGTTCTTACTTTGTTTCTCTGGCAGAAAAGGTTCGTTACCAAAATACCTAATTTGTATTAAAAAAAACATTCCTCCCTGGGGTTTTCTTCAACCCTTGCTCTCTTACGTGAAAACATGTAATACCATGCATGCACCGTGACCAATAGGTCCTACCTATAGCACTATCATAATACTCAATACATTTGTATAACAAACTCAGAACATCGTAACACATGTGACAGCGAATGGATGCGGAGGACATGAAGAAAGAAAATCGAAACGGAGAAATTGCTGTCAGGAGGAAAGGGGAAGTCAGATGTGTGGAAGACATTGCTTTGTTGCTGTGAAACTAATTGGATGAAGAAAAAGGAGGGGATATAGAACAAGCGCTGTGTAGTATTGTGTACCAAGCAGGTGCTTTTAGATCTACATATTATCCTTTTTCTGACCATTTGTGTCACGACTTCCCCGAGTCGGTTCTCTCCTGTGTTTCGGGCGGCGTTGCGGCTGTCACTGGTCTTCTAGCCATTGTCGATCCACTTTTCATTTTTCCATTTGTTTTGTCTGTTTTCCTACCCACCTGGTTTTCATTTCGCCTCATTAATTGTTGTGTATTTAACCCTCTTTCCCCCCATGTCTTGTGTGGAATTGTTTGTTGTAAGTGCTTGGCACATGTTTTACTGGGGCGCGCTCGGTGTTTTTTACCCATGTTTGTTAATATTTCTTTTATCCGTTTGGTTTTGAAATTAACTGCTTCCGGCTATTACCTAGTTCTGCTCTCCCTGCGTCTGACTTCCCTCGCCACCAGTTACGCACCCTTACATTGTGGAAACAAGGTGTAAGCAAACACTCATAAACTATAAATGCTACCATAGCTCTGTGG
>NC_036861.1:812210-821338 GCF_002910315.2 Salvelinus sp. IW2-2015
CCTCAGTAAATAATAATATATGTTTAAAGTTTTATTGTTACATACACCAATACTTGCAAGTGAAATTGTTGTTTACAGGGCAGCCTAGTGTACAGCACAGCTGGAGCAAATTAGGTTAAAAACTTCTGAGGGCCTAGGGGCCGTTGATCGGAAGTTTGGATGACTGAGTGTCCAAGAACATGGCTGTTACTCAGGCACAGAAGCTAGATAGGCATAGTGCATGGTGGATTGGAGGAAAACCCTCTGAAGTTCTAAAAACGTTAACAGAATGTCTTGTGTGGAGTATAACAGAACTGAATATGGCAGGGCAAAAAATATCAGTAGGAGATTCCATCCAGAATTTTTTTTCTGGGGAGTCTTCACCACTGATGATAATGTTGTCTGTAGGGTCATAAAAGGAAATAACCTTCAAATCTGTTACAGTTGCCTAAGGGTTTCCACTAATGTCTTTTCAAGTATTTTCGTAGAAAGACGTGTTCAGGCTTGTTTTTGTGTACAAAAATGAGCTAGGAATTTTGTAGTTTTTCTAAGTGCTCCCATTTTTCGTCTGTAGTTTATATGCGGCTACCGCGTGAGGTGCGCATTTGTATATTTTATCTCGTAATGAACATACTATTCTCCGTCGTAAATTTAGTTTTTGTTATTACGTCTTTATTAGGGATACCTGAGGATTATAAAAGAAAACTGTGTGATAATGGTGGGTTTGACTTGTTTGGACAAGTTTATTGGTAACGTTGGGATTAATATTTGTATGCATTTTCAACGAGGGGAAACGGTGGATTGTTTTTCTTTGAAATGAAGCGCACCAACTAAACTGACTGTTTTGGGGGAAGAATTATAAGAGGACTTATATCGAAAAAAAAAAAACAACAACAATGTCATCGTTGTTGAATTAAGATGCGCCGGGACCCTTTGGATTATTTGCAAACAGAAGGAAGATCTTCAAAAGGTAAGTGATTATCTTATTTTATCCTATTCTGACTTTCGTGATCGCGCGGACTATTGGTTTGGAAAGGAAAATTGTTTTTTTTAAATCATTTGTTACCAGTGTGATACAACAGATTTAGTGAGCGGATTCAACCGGGGCCTGTCCTTCAAGTACATCGCAGGTATGCTTATTCGCCTAAGCCTCTTAATTTTTTTTTTTTTTTGTTATTTTTTTTTTTATTTTTTCTTTTTTTTCTTTTTTTTTTTTTTATTTATGTTTTATTTTTTTTTTTTATTTTTATTTTTTATTTCTTTCTTTTTTTTTTTTTTTTTTTTTTTTTTTGTCTTCTTTTTTTTTTTTTTAGATTCTTTTTTTTTTTTTTTTTTTTTTTGTTTATTTTTTCTTATTTTTTTTTTTTTTTTTTTTGTTTTTTTTTCTTTTTTTTTTTATTTTTGTTATTTTTTTTTTTGTTATTTTTTTATTTTTTTTTTTTTTATTTTTTTATTTTTTTTTTTTTTTGTTTTTTTTTTTTTTTTTTTTTTTTTTTTTTTTTTTTTTTTTCTTTATTTTTTTTGTTTTTTTGCTTTTTTTTTTTTTTTTTTTTTTTTTCATTTTTTTTAATTTTTTTTTTTTTTTTTTATTTTTTTGTTTTTTTTTTTTTTTTTTTTTTTTTTTAAATTATTTATTTTTTTTTTTTATTTTTTTTTTGTTTCTTTTTTTTTTTTTTTTTTTTTTTTTTTTTTTTTTTTTTTTTTTCATTTTTTTTTCTTTTTTTTTTTTTTATTATTTTTTTTTTTATTTTTTTTTTTTTTTTTTGTTTTTTTATTTGTTGGAAATGCTACAAGCGCATGATTAAGTGGAATAACAAGGAGTTAAGCTTAACCAGTAGTTATAAACATTGTATCTTCATGAATTGCTTTTAATGGGATTACTTAGTTTTGTTTTTTTGAATGTTCAGCCTCTGCCCCAATTGATTTCACCGGATGGGTCGAGGGCGGCGCATAGCGACACCGTGCCCAAAGAGTGTTAAGTGATCCCTCAGCCGGAATAAGATTAAAATACAATCCCAAAGCCAATTGGAGAAAAAACTTAATATACGATTCAAACCTGCAACGAAACAATGTGTACATTTTTTTTAAGGGGGAAAAGTATGGCCAGGTTTTTCTTAGTAAAATAGTATAGATTGATCTACCTAAAACCTGGAACCGCAACTATCGTCAGTAGACGGGCTGCAAGAAGTCAACTGAGTAAAACAGATTGAGTTAGTTGAGAAAACTAGTCTTATCGTATTTTATCTCAGGATAGAATAAAGATTAATCAAGATATCCATCTCTTGCAGCATACAAAAAAACACAGCAATTGACAACAAACAACCTCCTCCAATAGAGCTAGCTTGAATATGATAATAGCGGCCGGGTTTTCGAGGTTATACTTACACCAGGGATGGGCAGCTAAAGTTTGCCTAATCCATAAAAACATTTGCCGCAAATACTGCATATGTCTTGATGCACTGCTGGACATCTGATTGCGAAGGGAAATAAGCATGATGCTGTCTTCATTATTGCTACAGTAAATTCCGTGCCGACCACGGTTCTCTACGTTCTCAACGTTGCCCGTGTCTTGTGCTTCTTCAAAAGACTTTGAAGCGCACTCTGGAAACCCTCTTCAGATCTTGAAAAAATCAAGCAGACTCGGCTTTGTTTATGACCTGATTCTAGCCTTGCTGAAGCACACGCTAAGGCATATAGGCCTCTCCAGACTCGCACCACTGATAATTTGGGGAGGATCAGTGATGATCTGACGTGCTTCAGTGAGGCTGAATTTCCCCACTCATCAATCTACACACAAATACCCGATAATGAACAAGAGAAACAGGTTTTAAACCAACAGAAATACCTTATTTACACAAGTATTCAGACCCTTTGCTATGAGACTCAAGATTGAGCTCCGGTGCATCCTGTTTCCATTGATCATCCTTGAGATGTTTCTACAACTTGGTTGGAGTCCACCTGTGGTAAATTCAATTGATTGGACATGATTTGGAAAGGCACACACCTGTCTATATAAGGTCCCACAGTTGACAGTGCATGTCAGAGCAAAAACCAAGCCATGAGGTCGAAGAAATTGTCCGTAGAACTCTGAAACAGGATTGTGTCGAGGCACAGATCTGGGGAAGGGTACCACAAAATGTATGCAGCATTGAAGGTCCCCAAGAACGCAGTGACCTACATCATTCTTAAATGAAAGAAGTTTGGAACCACCAAGACTCTTCCTAGAGCTGGCCGCCCAGCCAAACCGAGCAAACAAGGGAAAAGGGCCTTCATCAGGGAGGTGACCAAGAACCTGATGGTCACTCTGACAGAGATCTAGAGTTCCTGTGTGGAGAAGGGAGAACCTTCCAGAAGGACAGCGATCGCTGCAGCACTCCACCAATCAGGCATTTATAGTAGAGTGGCCAGACGGAAGCCACTCCACAGTAAAAGGCCCATGACAGCCTGCTTGGAGTTTGCTAAAAGGCACCTAATGGACTCTTAGACCATGAGAAACAAGATTCTCTGGTCCGATGAAACCAAGATTCAACTATTTGGCTTGAAAAACAAGCATCACGGTGAAGCATGGTGGTGGTAGCATCATGCTGTGGGGATGTTTTTCAGCGGCAGGGACTGTGAGACTAGTCAGGATTGAGGGAAAGATGAACAGAGCAAAGTACTGAGAGATCCTTGATGAAAACCTGCTCCAGAGTGCTCAGAACCTCAGACTGGGGCGAAGGTTCACCTTCCAACAGGACAATGACCCTAAGCACAAAGCCAAGACAATGCAGGAGTGGCTTTTCGGGACAAGTCTCTGAATGTCCTTGAGTGGCCCAGCCAGAGCCCAGACTTGAACCCGATCTAATATCTCTGGAAACCTGAAAATAGCTGTCCCCATCCAACTTGACAGAGCTTGAGAAGATCTGGACAGATGAATGGGAGAAACTCCACAAATACAGGTGCCAAGTTTGTAGCATCATACCCAAGAAGAATCGAGGCTGTAATCACTGTCAAAGGTGTTTCAACAAAGTACTGCGTAAAGGGTCTGAATACTTACGTAAATATGGCATTTTTATTTTTAATAAATTCGCACAAATTTCTACAAACCTGTTTTTGTTTTGTCATTATGGAGTATTGTGTGTAGATTGATGAGGGGAAAAAACGACTTAATCCATTTTTTAATCAGGCTGTAACGAAATGTGGAAAAAGTCAAGGGGTCTGAATAACAGTGGAAGAATGTGCAAAGTAGAAATAAAATAATGGGGTGCAAAGGAGCAAATAAATAAATAAATACAATAGGGGAAGGGTAGTTGTTTGGCTAAATTATAGATGGGCTATGTACAGGTGCAGTAATCTGTGAGCTGCTCTGACAGCTGGTGCTTAAAGCCAGTGAGGAGATATGTGTTGTCCAGCTTCAGAGATTTTGCAGTTCGTTCCAGTCATTGGCAGCAGAGAACTGGAAGGAAAGACGACCAAAGGAGGAATTGGCTTTGGGGGTGACCAGTGAGATATACCTGCTGGAGCGCGTGCTACGAGTGGGTGTTGCTATGGTGACCAGTGAGCTGAGATAAGCGGGGCTTTACCTAGCAGTGACTGTAGATAACCTGTAGCCAGTGGGTTTGGCGACGAGTATGAAGCGAGGGCCAGCCAACGAGAGCGACAGGTCGCAATGGTGGTAGTGTATGGGGCTTTGGTGACAAAGATATCTAGCTGGAAACATTTAGTTGTGAATGTAACTACATTACCTGGCGCGTGCTGCACAACAGCGTGTGACTCACAAGGCTCCGTCTGTCATTGTTGTGTGCTTGTAAATAAACACCACGTGACTGGGGACTACCGATAAGCTTCATTATGAAAAATGTGACAGATGAAATGAAGAGACGCAATCTTCTTGATCTCCTAACTTGAGTGCAGGTATTGACTTAAGTAGCTACAAATATTCAAATGTATAAACAAAGAAATAGTTTCAATGGTAATGACGGTATTGAAAACCATCCTGTGAACTATTTCCATATACCCCAGTATAACGTATATACGGTGTACTGCCCAAACCTAACCACTCCCTCTTTGTCTCCCTCCATTTCTTTTAAACATTTATTCTAACCTCCTTAGGTGTCATAGTTTGTCATTTTTTCTACTTTCCTCAGATCAAGTAAAGCAATGCATGAGTTACCAGGGAGAAGTAGACAGCTGCATTAGTAGCTAGTATGTCATGATGACAGCCCAGAAGCAGCATGTGCTGCCTGTAGAGAAGTTTACTTCTATTCTAGACAATTACACCATGACACAGTTTGGAGGAGATATTAATTTTATTCTGAGAGCTTTATATTATATATACAGTGCATTCGGAACTATTCAGACCTCCTTGACTTTTTCCACATTTCGTTACAGCCTGATTTCAAAAAATGGATTTAGTCGTTTTCCCCTCATCAATCTACACACAATACTCCATAATGACAAAACAAAAACAGGTTTGTAGAAATTTGTGCGAATGTATTAAAAATAAAAATGCCATATTTACGTAAGTATTCAGACCCTTTACGCAGTACTTTGTTGAAACAACCTTTGACAGTGATTACAGCCTCGATTCTTCTTGGTATGATGCTACCAACTTGGCACCTGTATTTTGCGGAGTTCTTTTCCCATTCATCTGTCCAGATCTTCTCAAGCTCTGTCAAGTTGGATGGGGAGCGTCACTGCACAGCTATTTTCAGGTTTCCAGAGATATTAGATCGGGTTCAAGTCTGGGCTCTGGTGGGCCACTCAAGGACATTCAGAGACTTGTCCTGAAGCCACTCCTGCATTGTGGTTCCAAACTTCTTTCATTTAAGAATAATGTAGGTCACTGCTTTCTTGGGGACCGTTCAATGCTGCAGACATTTTGTGGTACCCTTCCCCAGATTGTGCCTCGACACAATCCTGTTTCTGAGTTTTACGGACAATTCCTTCGACCTCATGGCTTGGTTTTTGCTCTGACATGCACTGTCAACTGGGGGACCTTATATAGACAGGTGTGTGCCTTTCCAAATCATGTCAATAAATTGAATTTACCACAGGTGGACTCCAACCAAGTGTAGAAACATCTCAAGGATGATCAATGGAAACAGGATGCACCGGAGCTCAATCTTGAGTCTCATAGCAAAGGGTCTGAATACTTGTGTAAATAAGGTATTTCTGTTTAAAACCTGTTTTCTCTTGTTCATTATGGGGTATTGTGTGTAGATGATGAGTGGGAAATTCAGCCCTCACTGAAGCACGTCCAGATCATCACTGATCCTCCACAAATTTCACAGTGGGTGCGAGACCTGGAGAGGCCTATAAGCCAGCGTGTGCTTCAGCAAGGTTAAGAATCAGGCATCAAACAAAGCCGAGCTGCTTGAATTTCAAGATCGAACAGGGGTTTCAGAATGTGCTGTCCAAGCTCTTTTGAAGAAGCACGAAGAAACGGGCAACGTTGAGGACCGTAGACGCAGTGGTCGGCAAGGAAACTTTACTTTAGCAGATGAAGACACATCATGCTTACTTCCCTTCGCAATCAGATGTCCAGCAGTGCCATAAGCTCAGAATTGGCAGAAAACTGTGGGACCCTGGTACACCCATCTATTGTTCGGAGAAGTCTGGTCAGAAGTGGCCTTCATGGAAGACTTGCGGGCAAAAAGCCATACCTCCAACGTGGAAACAAGGCCAATCGACTCAACTATGCACGAAAACACAGGAACTGGGTGCATAAAATGTCAGCAAGGTGCTCTGGACTGATGAGTCAACATTTGAAATATTTGGCTGTAGCAGAAGGCAGTTTATTCGCCGAACGGCTGGAGAGCGGTACATGAATGAGTGTCTGCAGGCAACAGTGAAGCATGGTTGGAGATTCCTTGCAAGTTTGGTGCTGCATTTTTCTGCAAATGGAGTTGGGAATTTGGTCAGAATAAATGGTCTCCTCAATGCTGAGAAGTACAGGCAACTTATCCATCATGAAATACCATCAGAGGCATCTGATTGCCCCAAATGTATTCTGAGGCATGACAACGACCCCCAACATACAGCGAAGTCATTCAGAACTATCTTCAGTGTAAAGAAGAACAAGGAGTCCTGGAAGTGATGGTAATGGCTCCCACAGAGCCCTGATCTCAACATCACCGAGTCTGTCTGGGATTACATGAAGAGAGAGAAGCCACCTGAGGGCTGCTAAATCCACAGAATATCTGTGGTTAGTTCTCCAAGATGTTTGGGCCAACCTACCTCCCGAAGTTCCTTTCAAAAACTGTGTGCAAGTGTACCTAGAAGAATTATGCTGTTTTGAAGGCAAAGGGTGGTCACATCAAATATTGATTTGATGTAGATTTTTCTTCTGTTCACTCACTTTGCATTTAGTTAATTAGATAAATATAATCTATTAACATGTCATTCTTGAAAGCATTCTTACTTTACAGCATTTCTTCACACCTGCCTAAAAACTTTTGCACAGTACTGTGTGTTTTGGTTGATGTTTGATCCTGTGACTTTAATGACTCAGTCACAGTGTTAAAAAAACGGTCTCCTCTGTCTCTCTGGTGGTGCTGATGGATATTGGTGTTGTTTTTGCGAGGCTGTACATTGCAGTTTCTTTCTTGTAAATATTTTTTATATGACTCCATTCATAAAATAACAACACGAGCTTTACAGGGAGCTCTGCCAATCCTAAACTCTCCTGGTGCCACCAGGTTCTTGACCCCTGGCTACCCTATGCTAATGAGATAGAATGTCATAGGGCTGAGAACTGTAGGACTCTCAGAGCCAAAGATGGTTAATAAGCATGACGTGTGACGGCCAGGTCAAGGTCCCCTCCTTGCAATCCAATACAGTAGAGGCCAGTGACATTTCGTAGGGAACAGTCCCACTTTGAACTGCCATTGACTCAATCCTCACAACGCTGATGTGCCCAGGTGCGTATTGAACAGAGGCTGTTGAGGGGTAAGGAAGGACACTTGCCTCCAAATGTCTGGTTTTTGGTAGTGCTGAGCAATAAACCATTTTGTTTTCCTGTGAGATCAATGCACACATTGCACAGTTTCTCTAGAAATTAATCAGATACAGCCTGAACTGTGCAACGTAGTAGGGAGTTATTAGTTTCCAACATTGCCAATATTTCTACATAGTTTAGCGCATAATATGTGGTAATTAACTACAATGGCCATAATCCATTGCGCATCTACAGTTGAAGTCGGAAGTTTATACACACCGTAAACAAATACATTTAAACTCAGTTTTTCACATTCCTGACATTTATCCTAGTAAAGATTCCCTGTAATAGGTCAGTTAGGATCACCACTTTATTTTAAGAATGTGAAATGACAGAATAATAGTAGAGAGAATTATTTATTTCAGCTTTTATTTCTTTCATCATATTCCAGTGGGTCAAAGGTTTATCATTACACTCAGTTTAGTATTTGGTAGCATTGCCTTTTACATTGTTTAACTTGGTTCAAAGTTTTCAGGTAGCCTTCACAACGCTTCCCACAATAAGTTGGGTGAATTTAGGCCCATTCCTCTGACAGAGGCTGGTGTAAACTGAATCAGGTTTTGTAGCTCTCCTTGCTCAGTTCACACGCTTTTTCAGTTCTGGCCACAAATTTTCTATAGGGTTGAGGTTCAAGCGGCTTTGGTGATGGCCCACTCCAAGTACCTTGACTTTGTTGTCCTTAAGCCATTTTGGCCACAACTGGAATATATGCGGGTCATTAGTCCTATTTGGAAAACGCCATTTTACGACCAGTATCTTCTTAACTTCCTGACTGATGTCTTGAGTGTTGCTTCAATATATACACATCATTTCCTACCTCATTGATGCCATTATTTTGTGACGTGCAACAGTCCCTTCCGCAGCAAAGCACCCACCACACATGATTGCTGCCACCCCGATGCTCACGTTTTGGGAGGATGTTTCTTCGGCTTGCAAGCCTCCACCCTTTTATGGCCAAAACAGTTTTATATTTTTGTTTCATAGCAGAGGCATTGTCTCCAAAAGTAATCGATCTTTGTCCCATTTGTGCATTTTTGCAAACCGTAAGTCTGGCTTTTATGGCGTTTTTGGAGACAGTGGCTTCTTCCTTGCTGAGCGGCTTTCATGATTATGTCATATAGGACTTCGTTTTTACTGTGGGTATAGATTACTTGTTGTACCTGTTTCCTCC
>NC_036861.1:821363-842402 GCF_002910315.2 Salvelinus sp. IW2-2015
AAATCTACCATTCCAGTGTTTTACTTGCTATATTGTATTTACCTCGCCACCAGGACCTTTTTTTGCCTTTACCTCCCTTAGCTCACCTCATTTGCTCACATTGTATATAGACTKYTTTTTCTACTGTATTATTGACTGTAYGTTTTGTTTATTCCATGTGTAACTCTGTGTTGTTGTATGTGTCGAATTGCTATGCTTTATCTTGGCCAGGTCGCAGTTGCAAATGAGAACTTGTTTTCAACTAGCCTACCTGGTTAAAACATTTATTAAATAACTATTAAGTTAACTGTCTAAAAGTTGCTAAATGCCCTGCAGTTGTGCATTTGGTTTGCTAATTTAGTGGTTAGCTTCTTCGTTTGGTAACAGCAGAGAATCCCCTCCTGGATCAAGAGTAGGGTTTCCTTTAGGAAAATGTGACCCTGGACATTTGACTGGCACCATTTTAATTTACCGGACATTTGATAAATTTACCGGACCCATATCCATTGGGTGCGTAACCTGATTAGGGCACCCACCGTGGGTACCCACGGTGCTCAGAATGACAGAAATCCCATTTAGATTATGGTACTTTATCTTAACAGAACATGCAAGTTGAGGATGCAAAGACATGCGTCCTTCTTACTGAATTCCACTGCACACTTTGAAGATGTTAMATTTACTTTTCCTCAGCCAACAAGATGCGTAACGAACAGCAAAATCAAAAGCCCCTGTCAATCTACTACTCCTCATACTAGAAAAGTTGACCTATTCTATTGGTCAGCTTGTCGAGAAAGAAATAGCCCAAACAGACTATGACAGTTGTGGGACAATAGATCCCAAATTCATACAACCAGCAGGAGTCCTAACAATGAGTCTGATGCAACAGATCAGAACATTTAGCTTAAAATGTTGATAAACAATTATTTCTTCACATTATAACCACAGCAATGTGCACAAGGCAGTAGGCTACGTGTGAAMATKTCTTTCATAATGCAATTAGCGGGAAAATACCRTTGTCAAAGTGACAGATGAAAATATCCGTTACAAATTTAGAAATAGGGGAATTCTAATATGCAACAACTAGCATGGGTTGCTAATATGACTAGGATTGTCCCTTTGGCTACTGGACAATGAAAGAAAGTTGAAAACCAATAGAACATGAGAGAAATATGCTACTGGTTTCAATGGCATATGGAAGTCTTTATGAAACAATATGCTACTGGTTTCAATGGCATCTGGAAGTCTTTACAAAACAATAGGCTACTGATTTCAATGGCATATGGAAGTCTTTATGAAACAATATGCTACTGGTTTCAATGGCATATGGAAGTCTTTACAAAACAATAGGCTACTGATTTCAATGGCATATGGAAGTCATTATGAAACAATATGCTACTGGTTTCAATGGCATATGGAAGTCATTATGAAACAATATGCTACTGATTTCAATGGCATATGGAAGTCTTTATGAAACAATACGCTACTGGTTTCAATGGCATATGGAAGTCTTTATGAGACAATAGGCTACTGGTTTCAATGGCATATGGAAGTCATTATGAGACAATAGGCTACTGGTTTCAATGGCATATGGAAGTCTTATAAGAACAATAGGCTACTGATTTCAATGGCATATGGAAGTCTTATGAACAATAGCTACTGGATTTCATGCATATGGAAGTCTTATAAACAATAGGCTCTGGTTTCAATGGCATATGGAAGTCTTATGAACAATAGGCTACTGATTTCAATGGCATAGGGAAGTCTTATAACAATAGGCTACTGGTTTTCAATGGCATATGGAAGTCTTTATAACAATAGGCTACTGATTTCAATGGCATATGGAAGTCTTTATAACAATAGGCTACTGGTTTCAATGGCATATGGAAGTCTTTATAAAACAATAGGCTACTGATTTCAATGGCATATGGAAGTCTTGTATAAAACAATAGGCTACTGGTTTCAATGGCATATGGAAGTCTTTATAAAACAATAGCTACTGATTTCAATGGCATATGGAAGTTTTATAAACAATAGCTACTGATTTCAATGGCATATGGAAGTCTTATGAAACAATAGCTACTGATTCAATGGCATATGGAAGTCTTTATAAAACAATAGCTACTGATTTCAATGGCATATGGAAGTCTTATAAAACAATAGCTACTGATTTCAATGGCATATGGAAGTCTTTATAAAACAATAGGCTACTGGTTTCAAATGGCATATGGAAGTCTTTATAAAACAATAGGCTACTGGTTCAAATGGCATTGAAGTCTTTATGAAAGTAATTGCCTCCACAGATAATGGTCGGATTTGCCTAGGCGACTTTGAAGCAAGTTAAAACATTCCTCATATATGTAGTAAAAGCGTTCAGGTTTCAAACAATTAAGTATATGTTTTCCAAATGCATACTGGCTTCAGCTCATTGCAAAGTGGTGTGTGACGCGCTGATGAAGCCTGCCTTCCGTTGAGAAATAAAAAAAGTAGCTCTTTTTAATTGTGGCCATCAAAACTATTTTCAACACGGATTGCATTGAGAATTATGTGCAATGATTGGGCTTATAAAGCACTGTCTGATAGATTTACATTCAAAAGCTCTGTATCTGTATGCTATACGTGTGTGCTAAATAAGATACATAACAAATATACACAGCGCCATTTTCATTTCACAAAATTATGCAAATGAACCTATAGACCAATAAGCATTGACCAGTCAAATGTATTTACATCACTAGTATTTCCATCAATGAATAGGCATTAATAATAAGCATTTATTGCTTATGGGAATTTTCTTCTTCTCCTGGCCAAGGACAGGCCGGTGCCAATTTTATTTCTCTGCTTTTAAATTTTTTATTGGCCAAAAGCGGCTATTACCTGCTAACGAAACCCTGATCAAGAGCCTTGCTGTCTAATATTTGTTTTGTGTGTGCAGCAATGTGGAGTAGCATTTTTGTTACTTGTTTACTTTATTAGCTGGGATGGCTGTCCTGCCAATAGTTTAGGATAAAATGTTCGTAATGCTCTCGTTAGCATTCTCTATGGGATTATACATGTACCTGTTAGCATTGCTAACCTGCGATTAAAGAGGCTCAGTTGCATAGCCTAGGGGTAGCCTAGTGGTTAGAGACTTTGGCCGGTAACCGAAAGGTGCTGATTCGAATGCACGAGCCAGCGAGGGGAAAAATCTGCCGTTCTTCCCTTGAGCAAGTCAGGTACTGCCAAAAACAACTGCTCCCGGGAGTCAATTAAAACAGCTTATTTTGTCACATAAACTGAAATTAGGCAAACTAYACACATTTTAGAATCCAGGAAATGGCGATTTCTACATAGTGCATCTTAAAATGTGCAATACACATTTCGGTTGAATACATTCAGTTGTGCAACTGACTAAGTATCCCCCCTTTCCCTTTTTGAAAATGGCGCCCTTAGTGTTCAGTGCCGGTAATACCGAATATCCCGGGATGGCACAAGGCCGGTATGACAATCTGGATACCGCCCAAACCTAATACAGATCCAGCGAACTTGACAGCAGGGCTGTCTCTGACTAAAAACAATCTTGGTCGACTGAGAGTCATCTGTAGAACGTGTATTTTTCTATATATAGACACACCGTACGTCTTTGAATAAAATCAACTATATGCACTGAGCTTGTCTGATGCTTTAAGCACACTGTTTGATGAAACAATTAAAACACAAATAGCTCAAGAGGGAACCCGATGGCCACGCTGTGTTAAAAAGATAAACACTTGCTGTGCTGTGGTGCCTGTTCGCTCAGGCACTCGCGAACAGGCACCACAGCACAGCAAGTGTTTATCGTGCTGTCACTGTCCGTGCTGTAGCTGCAAAATAATTACAGCCATTTAGTTTCTTACTTGTTTCTCTGGCTGAAAGGTTCTGTTACCAAAATACCTAATTTGTATAAAAAAAAACATTCCCTTTTCCCTCAACCCTTGCTCTCTTTACGTGAAACATGTATACCATGCATGCACGTGACCAATAGGTCCTGACCTATAKCCTATCATAATCACCTCAATACATTTGTTATAACAAACTCAGAACATCGTAACACATGTGACAGCAAAATGGATGCGGAGGACATGAAAAAGAAAATCGAAACGGGGAAATTGCTCAGGAGGGAAAGGGGAAGTCAGATGTGTGGAAGACATTTGACTTTGTTGTGGAAACTATTGGAGATGAAGAAAAAGGAGGGGATATAGGAACAAGCGCTGTGTGAGTATTGTGTACCAAACAGGTGCTTTTAGATCACAATATTATCCTTTTTTCTGACCATTTGTGTCACGACTTCCACCGAAGTCGGTTCCTCTCCTTGTTCGGGCGGCGTTCGGCGTCACTGGTCTTCTAGCCATTGTCGATCCACTTTTCATTTTCCATTTGTTTTGTCTTGTTTTCCTACACACCTGGTTTTCATTTCCCTCATTAATTGTTGTGTATTTAACCCTCTGTTCCCCCCCATGTCTTTGTGTGGAATTGTTTGTTGTAAGTGCTTGTGCACATGTTTACTGGTGCGCGTCGGGTTTTTTACCCATGTTTGTTATTTCTTTATGCCGTTGGTTTTGAAATTAAACTGCTCCGGCTATTACCTAGTTCTGCTCTCCTGCGTCTGACTTCCCTGCCACCAGTTACGCACCCCTTACATTGTGGAACAGTGTAAGCAACACTCAATAAACTATAAATGTACCATAGTCTGTTCCAACGGATTTTTAAAATATATAAATCCTTTAATTGAGGAGGTGAGGAGGATTATTTAAGATASTGTTTGAAGAGGTAGGGTTTCAGATGATAATGACATTACTTATTATAATGGTGTTCATAATAATTGTAATAATAAAAATAAGAACAAGAAGATCAAGAAAAAGGAGGCTATAGGAGCGAGAGCTGCGTGCACATTATGTGTGACAAACAGGAGCTGTTAGATTACCATATAATTTTTCTGCCTGTTTGGAACAGCGTAAACAACAGTAAATAAATGAAAAGTAATACCAGAATCTGTTCTAACAAAAAAAATTGTTGCAAAGACTTTATTACAGCAGAGCAAATATTAAAAACAGACGAATTTGTGAAATTGCTTTATTCTACATTTTAAGGTTGCATGAGGCTTGGTGCTCACAGAATCAGTAGGCTATTAAACAAACACTCATTCTGGCAACAGAAGCAGGATCTGTCTTATTGGTTATATAATGTAGATATATATGGATGATTTACAAAGCCAGGCACGTTTAACAGTTAGGCTATTGATTAYAGACCTAATTAACTTGGGGTTCCTCTCTCCTCAATTTTCTTCGACAATTAAGGCAAGGGCTGTTTCCTCGTTTCCTCTGCCACATTGTTCTCAACACCAATATGCTGGTTAACTTCGCGATTATGCACATAGCAACATATAGGGAAAGGYGCCAATTCAACAGCGCCCTGAAGATTACGTTTCAGAACCRCGAACAGCGACCGCTATCCCTCACGGGAGGAAGCGCATTTGTTATAAAATAATATATTTATTAGTGTTGCACCATTATTCTTACATTATATAACCATTTACAATATCAGTAGCACATGTCAGAAGAGTGATGGACTGTGCCATCTCCGTGGCCTCCGCAATGGATTAGTCCACTGAGACAGGTGAAAATGGACAGGTTGTCTTGTGCACCATGAAAAACTACATCTATTTACGACCAAACAATCGACCAGTCGACTAAATGTGGTCAGCCCTACTTGACAGGGAGTTATTTTTTAATCAAGTAGTGGGTTAGGTACAGTACTACTGAAGGTTGAAAATATGCCAGTTATTCAGGGCCAGCTGTTGCTTATCTGCAGGGAGACAAAGAGCCCTGTGAAGGCGGTACAGTTAGTCTGTATGAATGACTCAGCACGAGCCTCCATCCCTGRCTGGCTGATTACTGCAGATCAGGCCCATTGGCAGGGAGCCATTACATTAGCACTACTAGCCACATGGATGGATGGAGCACCGACAGGGCCTCACTAAAGCCTGGTGCTCACCTAGCAATCCAGCCCCTGCCGGGGAGTGTGTTGGATGGGGCATAGGGTTTGGGTCGAGAGGCCTTCTTGTCATTCCTAGCAGGTCAGTTACTATGACAAAGTGGCCCGCTTCGTTACTAKTAGGGATCAACAACAATTTTTTATTGACCAGATGGTCAGAGGGCTGGTACATAATTACAAATAATTTGTAGCACCTATAAAATATTTGACTAAAACATAATAATTTCAAACCTAGCTTACATTTCTATACGATCCCATGTTTCTCTCTATTATGTGTGGGAATACTTGAACAGATTTCCAAAATTAAAATCACTTGGAGTTGATTTCCTGGTGTTTTAACAGTATTTTAGCTATGTCCAACAATAAAAAWKTTAAAAAATAAAATAACAAAAAAATAGTTTTAATCGGGCCGTGGGCCACCAGTTGGTGAACCCTGCTCTAGAGCATTGGAGCGTGTTAATGTTTGATAATTGAGAGGGGTCAGGGTTAGAGAGCTGAAAATGCAACACATGGGAACTAATTACATATTCCCACATCAGCCAACAAGCCATTAACTAGGACCACTCCATAAGCCATAGAAACCATTTTAAAAAAGCATTAAATCCCTCACAGATTCCCTCATAAAACCTCTGCTTCATTAACATTCCAAAATGACCTCATCCTCTGAGCTGTCCTTCTGCCTCTTATTGCAGCCACCTGGGGAGAGAACCACAGGAATAGCTGGTGCCGTGGAACTGTWGAGGCAATCACAGTTGTCCTCCCTTCTCTCTGGGTCTCAGGCGGCTAACTGACATTCCATCTATTCCAGGAATGCATGTCATGTCACTAAGTGGGCCGTAATCACAGGGGAAACCCTGGTTATCTGGGACATTGCTAATGCCATTGCCAACTTATTAGAACCCTGGTTTTGGGGGTCTTAGTGGGTTTGGTATTGGACAATGCTGATTGATGTGATGGGTGGTTGGGTACAATATACCAAAAAGGGAGAGGAAAGGGCTACTGGTCCACTTCAATAAGATACCAATGTAAGGTAAAGAAGCCTACACCTGGTTTTCTCAAGTCAGAAAAAGCAGGATTTCTATCCTACTTACGTAGATSAGGCCAGAGTAGTAGCGRTCCTTGAGGTTGTGCAGCACTGAGGCCTCGTTCAAACACGTGAGCTCGGCCATGTCCTCCACCTTGCTGAACTTGGGAGGGTTCATCTTCTGGATATCGTCCTTGTTCACCATGGCCTTCTTGCTGTTCTCAGCCAGCTCCACCACCACCTCGTCGCCRCGCTCCTCGCGGATGCTGGCCGCCTCGAAGCCGTGGCGCTCCGAGGGGATCCAYACGAGCTTCTTGGCCGTCCAGTCRGCCTGCGTGGCCGGRTTGCAGACCACGGCRCGGTCCACGAACAGGTACCGCTCCGGGTCCTCCTGCCCGCTCCGCTGTGCCATCTCTGGGGTACAACCAGAACACACTAGGACACCTGGACGGGAGACACAAACAGTAAACACATTGGTTGAGTTAAAACCATTATTTAAAAACTCAAGTCGACCCCTAGCCCCTACCGAACATCTCCTGTAGATCTAATGCTGAATGTGATGCTCAGAGGTAGTTTAGGATACAGAGTACCGGTAAATCTGGATCTTAAATACCAGAACAACAAACAGCTGAGCTCTGAGGTTAGTCTCCTTGTAAATCAGACACTCTCCAACAGTAACACACTCCCTGTCCAAGTACAGCACCCTCAGTGTGTCCCTCTCACCAACTCCCTCAAAAAAGAGACTTTCCTCAGACAGCACACATGACAATTATCACCCTGATGTCTGAGCCAAGCTATGTGTGGGTAGACGAGAGGCTCTCCCTCTACAGAGCTAGATTCACGGTCTGTCTGTCATACACTGCATATGTATGACTTCTTCAGTTCAGCTAGGCTAGGGATTGGAAGGGARAGCCAAGGGGGAAAGCTGACCCTAGATCAGTATTTGGAGAACACTTCAGCCTCCTTCGCACCATGACTGCAGAAAAACAACATAATATATCCTSGCCTGAATCATCCAGGGAGGAGTGGAGGAATTGCMGTTTTCTATGTAGCCCAGCCCTGCTGAAATGCTTCACAGACCACCACCGCCAGCTTCTGTATCMGTATCTAGTGTTTACAGWGCCTGTTTAAGCTGACTGGACCATACTAAATAGGAAGAAGCAAACAAGCACACTTCCTGATCCAGGTAGTAGACACGTGTGCCATGTCATTTCTTACTGTGATAAGAATGATCGGGATATGATATGATGTCATATGGCTCGAGTAAATTGGGCTATACTTGAGAATATTKACAGATAATCAAGAGATGTGTTGACGCCGGTCACATAACTGGGCAAGCCAGCTTCAGCTGATGATGGCTAGCAGGGTGTTTACAAGGTGTTGTTTCAACCCGAAACTGGGCCAGATCACTGGATAGAGGGATCACGGTGCTGCCAAGCGTACTGTCGTGCCACTGCATCCCCTCTCTACRTCTCATAAAACCGCTATGATATCATGCTGACCGCATGCCAAAGCAAGTCATTCAGCCAAGGCATTGCCAGCCCTTGTTGAAAATACCAAGCCCTTCGCTGATAAACTTGCCGAGTAAACGTGGTTAGAATAAAATGCATTGCCCACATCAAACTGAATCTTGCTGTAATGTTAGCTATGTAACGTTAGCTAACATTGTCGGGCAAGCTCTGTATTTAGCTGCATTGATGAGCATAGTTTGTACAATATTGAATTTCTAATAAAAGTGAAACTTCTATTATCATAACCGAGCAGTACATGAATGTGTTAAAATACCATATGTTTAGCATGAGCTAAAGCAATGAMCATCAAAAGGACTCAGGAGTTCTGATGCAGTTTAGGCTCCTCACGCTGCATGCACCATCACTGAAATGAAATACATTTTTGAATTGTTCCTATAATGAGCATATCAATTAGTTTGTTATTATGAAAACGATAGCTTAATTCAATTGATTCTTTTTTTATCTAGAAAATGCCATTGAAACAATTGAGCATGTTAGCTAGCTAGCTAGTTAAATGTCAACTAGCCAGCAAGGTTGAGGTCCTCCATCGTTGAAAAGTCATGGCAAAATAATCCGTTAGCCAGCTAGCCACCCCGGCATCCCTCTGAAAACGACTCTAATAAACTCACCTTGTGCAGATGATAATGAAAGTCAGACACTTTTATGAATATACTGATAGTAAGCAGAACAATGTAATATTCCTCAGTATTCTTTGAAATGTCTGCAAATATTCCCTTTTTTCGGCCGCTTCTCATCAGTGGTACCATCCACCATCCAACTTCTTCTCAACCAAACTCGCCATGCAGCACTTTTCTATTCCCGCCTCTAGGACCAGCCGTGTGGCACACCCACTATCCAAAGATCAAATATGATTGGATTCCACCGCYTGAAGTCTACAGGCGATTGGTTGAAATTCCTCCCGTTTGAAAACCTTTWTAGAAATGATTATCCGCCCGAGCCATGACGTTTCACCTGCAGACGGGTGGATGCTGCCCTGAGAAACTTGCAATGAATAAATTGGATAAAGTTGGATAATATCAAACGAAAAAGGCACAATCTTTGACATGTCCATCACACATCACATCCTCTGAATATGAATTCTCCATCCCATCAATTTTGTTTGCACCTTTCCGCTCAATTTATTGTGGTGAAGTGGTAAAGCATCTCCCACAACAAAATGCCTTTCAATTGATTATTACACCGAAATTACGATATTTTTTCGTGAACAGCAAGGTACATGTATTTGTGGGATTTGTAGCCTATCAACTAATGTGATRTGGACCCACAACTATGTCCCCATTTATTGTGTATACTTTATAACCCACTATATTAGACTAGTCTGGTCTGGATTAGCTAATAATGTAGCTAATACATTTGTATAAAACGATGACAAAGCAACATCCCATCATCACAAAGTCTTTTGTCCACTCCTTGACTACTATACTGAACAAAAATATGAACGCAACATACAACAAATGTTACAATTGTACGGTTACAGTTCATATTAGGAAATCAGCGGGGTTGGGGAGTAACTGTTTACATGTAAAGGATTTTWAAAAACGGTAACAGTAATCCGTTACATTACCAGCAACAATATTGTAATCAGATTACAGATAGTTTTTTAAAAACTAGATGATTACTTCGAGGATTWCTTTTAAACTCAGAAAGGATGTTTGCGAATGTTTTGTTGTTGACACTTCTGTTTTCTCAATGACATTCAAATCAGCTTTGAAAAAATGCGCAAGTTTAAATTTGTTCCACCTGAGCGAGTCKGACCACATTTCAGAGACCACTATGATGACACCAAATGTGTTTGATGGATCGCGGGAAAAGAGCAGGAATAGGATTTTTTAGGCTACAGTCCAAGCTATGTCTTCCAATTGTGCGACTGCTGTGGGCATCCAAAGATGATCAAATTTGTGGTTGTTGTGGATGGCTGTTCACAAATCTTTTTGAAACCAGTGGACAGCCAGTGAAAAATGYGCTCTTGCAACAGCTGCATAGCGCGGGAACCAAGCCTATGGAGTAAAAGTGGGTCTTTTATTGCTCAATCTAATTCATGCTGAAAAAAATTATAATCCATTGTCCTAATGGACACATGCTCAAATTTGCACAATTTTGATAGATTTAAATGGACAATCTCTAGTTGCTACATACATTTTTTAACTTATAAATGATATATACATATATATACAGTACCAGTCAAAGGTTTGGACACACCTGCTCATTCAAGGGTTTTCCTTTATTTTTTAGATTTTCAACATTTTAGAACAATAGTGAAGACATCAAAAATATGAAATAACACATGGAATCATGTAGTAACCAAAAACGTGTTAAACAAATAAACAAATATTTGAGATTTGAGATTCTTCAAAATTGCCACCCTTTGCCTTGATGAAAGCTTTACACACTCTTGGAATTCTCTCAACCAGCTTCATGAGGTAGTCCCCTGGAATGCATTTCAATTAACAGGTGAACCTTGTTAATGTGTTTGAGCTAATCAGTTGTGTTGTGACAAGGTAGGGGTGATATACAGAAGATAGCCCTATTTGGTAAAAGAACAAGTCCATATTATGGCAAGAACAGCTCAAATAAGCAAAGAGAAACGACAGTCCATCATTACTTTAAGACATAAAGGTCAGTCAATCCGGAACATTTCAAGAACTTTGAACGTTTCTTCAAGTGCAGTCGCAAAAACAATCAAGCACTATGATGAAACTGTCTCTCATGAGGACCGCCACAGGAAAGGAAGACCCAGAGTTACCTCTGCTGATGAGGATACATTCATTAGAGTTATCAGCCCAAATGTTATCCCAGTTAAATGCTTCACCGAGTTCAAGTAGCAGACACATCTCAACATCAACTGTTCAGAGGAGACTGCGTGAATCAAGCCTTCATGGTCGAATTGCTGCAAATAAACGACTACTAAAGGACACCAATAAGAAGAAACACAAGCAATTGGGCCAAGAAACACAAGCAATGGACATTAGACCAGTGGAAATCTGTCCATTGGTCTGACRAGTCCAAATTTGAGATTTTTGGTTCTAACCACCATGTCTTTGTGAGGGTAGGTGAAAGGTAGATGAACGGATAAGGGGAACGGATGTAGGTGAACGGATGATCTTCGCATGTGTGGTTCCCACCGTGAATTATGGAGGAGGAGGTGTGATGGTGTGGGGGTGATTTGATGGTGACACTGTCAGTGATTTATTTAGAATTCAAGGCACACTTAACCAGCATGGCTACCACAGCATTCTGCAGCGATACGCCATCCCATGTGGTTTGCACTTAGTGGGACTATCATTTGTTTTTCAACAGGACAATTACCCAACACATCTCCAGGTTGTGTAAGGGCTATGTGACCAAGAAGGAGAGTGATGGAGTGCTGCATCAGATGACCTGCCCTCCACAATCACCCAACCTCAACCCAATTGAGATGGTTTGGGATGAGTTGGACCGCAGAGTGAAGGAAAAGCAGCCAGTGCTCAGCATATGTGGGAACTCCATCAAGACTGTTGGAAACACATTCCTCATGAAGCTGGTTGAGAGAATGCCAAGAGTGTACAAAGCTGTCATCAAGGCAAAGGGTGGCAACTTTGAAGAATCTCAAATATAAAATATATTTGGATTTGTTTAACACTTTTTTGGTTACTACATGATTCCGTACGTGTTATTTCATTATTTCACTATTATTCTACACTGTAGAAAATACAAAAAAATAATAATAATAACTTGAATGAGTACAGTGGCAAGTATGTATTTGCACCCTTTGGAGTTACCTGGATTTCTGTATAAATTGGTCATCAAATTTGATCTGATCTTCATCTAAGTCACAACAATAGACAAACATAGTGTGCTTGACCTAATAACACACAAATTATTCTATTTGTCTTGTCTATATTGAATACATAATTTAAACATTCACAGTGTAGGTTGGGAAAAAGTACCCCTAGCCTAATGACTTCTCCAAAAGCTAATTGGGGTCAGGAGTCAGCTAACCTGGAGTCAAATCAATGAGAAGAGATTGGAGATGTTGGTTAGAGCTGCCTGGCCATATAAAAAACACTCACAAAATTTGAGTTCGCTATTCACAAGAAGCATTGCCTGATGTGAACCATGCCTCGAACAAAAGAGATCTCAGAAGACTTGTTGACTTGCATAAAGCTGGAAAGGATTACAAAAGTATTTCTAAAAGCCTTGATGTTCATCAGTCCACGGTAAGACATATTGTCTATAAATGGAGAAAGTTTAGCACTGTAGCCACTCTCCCTAGGAGTGGCCGTCCTGCAAAGAGGACTGCAAAAGCACAGCGCAGAATGCTCAATGAGGTTAAGAAGAATCCTTGAGTGTTAGCTAAAGACTTAAAGAAATCTCTGGAACATGCTAACATCTCTGTTGACGAGTCTACGATACGTAAAACACTAAACAAGAATGGTGTTCATGGGAGGACACCACGGAAGAAGCCACTGCTGTCCAAAAAAAACATTGCTGCACGTCTGAAGTTTGCAGAAGAGCACCTGGATGTTCCACAGCGCTACTGGCAAAATATTCTGTGGACAGATGAAACTACAGTTGAGTTGTTTGGAAGGAACACACAACATTGTGTGTGGAGAAAAAAAGGCACATCACACCAACATCAAAACCTCATCCCAACTGTAAAGTATGGTGGTTTGCTGCCTCAGGGCCTGGACAGCCTGCTATCATCGACGGAAAAATGAATTCCCAAGTTTATCAAGAAATTTTGCAGGAGAATGTTAGACTGGCTGTCCTCCAATTGAAGCTCAACAGAAGTTGGGTGATGCAACAGGACAACGACCCAAAACACAGAAGTAAATCAACAAAATAATGGCTTCAACAGAAGAAAATACGCCTTCTAGAGTGGCCCAGTCAGAGTCCTGACCTCAACCCGATTGAGATGCTGTGGCATGACCTCAAGAGAGCAGTTCACACGGCCTCCAGAGTTGCGCAGTGGTCTAAGGGACTGCATCGCAGTGCTAGCTGTGCGACTAGAGATTCTGGGTTCGAATCCAGGCTTTGTCGGCAGCCAGCCGCGACCGGGAGGCGCATGGGGCGGTGCACAATTTGCCCAGCGTCGTCCGGGTTAGGGGAGGGTTTGGCCGGCAGGGATGTCCTTGTCCCGTCGCGCACTAGCGACTCCTGTGACGGGCCGGGCGCAGTGCACACTGACACGGTCGCCAGGTGCACAGTGTTTCCTCCGACACATTGGTGCGGCTGGCTTCCGGGTTGTGTCAAAAAGCAGTGCGGCTTGATTGGGTTGTTTCGGAGGACGCGCGGCTCTCGACCTTCATCTCTCCCGAGTCCGTACGGGAGTTGCAGCAATGAGACAAGTCTGTAACTACCAATTGAATACCACGAAATTGGGGGAGAAAACGGGGTAAAAAAAATAAAAAGGAGAGCAGTTCACACCAGACATGCCAAGCATATTGCTGAACTGAAACAGTTTTATAAAGAGGAATGGTCCAAAATTCCTCCTGGCCGTTGTGCAGGTCTGATCCTCAACTACAGAAAACGTTTGTTTGAGGTTATTGCTGCCAAAGGAGGGTCAACCAGTTATTAAATCCAAGGGTTCACATACTTTTTCCACCCAGCATTGTGAATGTTTACACGGTGTGTTCAATAAAGACATGAACACGTATAATTGTTTGTGTGTTATTAGTTTAAGCAGACTGTGTTTTGCTATTGTTGTGACCTAGATGAAGATCAGATCTAATTTTATGACCAATTTATGCCGAAATCCAGGAATTTCCAAAGGGTTCCCATACTTTTTCTTGCCACTGTACGTTTGTCCAAACTTTTGACTGGTACTGTATATATATATATTGATTCTTAAAGAATATAACTTACAAATGCCTCATGAGCTTAGTTCAACTGTCACACCCAAAATATAAGCTTGTATTACTCCAACGTTTTTAAACATTGCAAATGTAAACAAACACTGTATAGCCTCATAACGTGGTTAAAACAATCATTTTTATATCATGGATGGTCAGTCCTTAGCATCCATAGCTCTGTCTATTAATCTGAGAGGTTACATTTCTCCAGACCCATCCCTCAGCTTTATACCAAAACAGAGGCGTGGCGACCGTTTTGTTATTGTTTCATCTGTGGATTTTCCCTTTAAACAGCTGCATATTATCATTATATCAGTGTCACCCCAAAAAAAGGTAAAGAATAGGCCTATAGCAAATGCAGCATATGGAATTACATTTTCACATGTAAATAGCACTTGTCAGTAGTGCTCAAATCATGCCATTCCATGAGCGCAGCATTTATTTTTCAACTTCAATCAATGAACCCAATCAGTCCTCCATGACACCAAAATCATAAACAACAGATTAGGACTGGCTAATAAGTACTTAGTTTTGGGGTCATGCTCAGGTAAAACAATTTGTCTAATCTATACTTCCATATTTCCAAGTCCTATTCTTGAAGATCAAGGGGTATAGCATTCATTGGAATCACTGGAATTCTGATTGACTTTGGTTTATAATGTAAAGATACAATTGAATCGTATTATTATATGTAGTAGAAAGCCATGAGTTAGAAGAAGCCTACATAACCAACCTATAAAGTAACATTTAACATCCATATATGGCCAGCTATGTAAACTTTAACATTGATTTATCCTGCAATAGATGTTGTTCAATTGGTATCATACATGTGTGTCTTCTTCTAATGCCTCTTAAGGGGAAAGTAATCTAAAAGTAACTGAATGTAATCAGATTACGTTACTGAGTTTGGGTTATCCAAAAGTTACATTACTGATTACAATTTTGGACAGGTAACTAGTAACTTTAATGGATTACATTTAGAAAATAACCTACCCAACCCTGGAAATCAGTCAATTGAAATAAATAAATTAGGCCCTAATCTATGGATTTCACATGATTTAGCAATAGGTGGGCCGGGGAGGGCATAGGCCCACCCACTGGGGAGCCAGGCCCACCCACTGGGGAGCCAGGCCCACCCACTGGGGAGCCAGGCCCAGCCAATATGAATACATTTTTCCCCACAAAAGGGCTTTATTACAGACAGAAATACTCCTCAAATGATCCCGCAGGTGAAGAAGCCAGATGTGGAGGTCCTTGGCTGGCGTGGTTACGCGTAATCTGAGGTTGTAAGGCCGGTTGGACGTACTGCCAAATTCTCTAAAACGAGGTTGGAGGCAGTTTATGGTAGAGAAATTCAATTTCAATTCCCTGGCAACAGCTCTGATGGACATTCCTGCAGTCAGCATGCCAATTGAACACTCCCTCAAAACTTGAGACGTCTGTGGCAGTATGTTGTGTGACAAAACGGCATATTTTAGAGTGGTCGTTTATTGTCCTCAGCACAAGGTGCACCTGTGTGATGATCATGCTGTTTAATCAGCTTCTTCATATGCCACACCTGTCAGGTGGATGGATTATCTTGTCAAAGGAGAAATACTCACTAACAGCGATGTAAACAAATTTATGCACAGAATTTGAGAGAAATAAGCTTTTTGTGCATAAGGAACATTTCTGGGATCTTTTATTTAGTCTCATAAAACATTGGGCCAACACCTTACATGTTGCATTTATATTTTCGTTGAGTATATATTACCAGCCYAAGGCATGCAGTGAATGAATGAAAGTTTGCTACCCTCTAGTGGAAAAAAGCTAAAACATACAGCGTTCTGTACATTTTGGAAATAACCTGAGAACTGACATGACATTACACTTTACTGTCAGTAGATGTCAGAGTAACTTTAGAAATGTAGAGAGAAACAGCTTGAGACTCAGCGAGTATGATACACAGAGATGAAGTTCTGGGATGATGTTTGCATGTAAGGAATGGGATGGTTGCTTGGTAGGCTACTATTATTTCCTATAATAAGTGACACACAGGTCTACAGTGTCATTAGTGTTTTGCAACAAATGTAGATTTACCGGAGTTTGGTCGAAACCAGAATGAAACCTGAAGCTGTTGCACMTGCAGGCGTCACAGTTGCTCAGTCACTTACAAACCTCCCTAAGCACGGGTGTCTGTATCTTGTCCATCTACAACTGTTTAATGAATACTAATTGGCAGGTGTTCAGGACAGAACCACGCAGACGTCCCTTTGATCATAGGTCATTTCATACATTGTAGGCTATCAACTGTGTACTTACCTGCCTACTGTTGTTTAAGTCTCTCTCTCTCTCTCTCTCTCTCTCTCTCTCTCTCTCTCTCTCTCTCTCTCTTTCTATCGGTGATTTTCTCTCTTCTCTCCTTCATCTTCTTCCTCTTCCATTCAGATGACGCAGATGGGTGGTGACTCACCATGGTCTCCAGGACCAGATATTTTTTTCGCTGTTAGTTTCTTCTGTCCTCCTGCCTTGCGTCACTGGCCTAAACGACATGTGCCAGTCATTACGCTCAAGCCCCACACCTCATTGACAAATGCATCATGTTAAGGCCCCAATCCCGTCCTTTCTCTCGTCACGTCTCTCGTCTCCACTTCTCTCTCTCTCTCTCTCTCTCTCTCTCTCTCTCTCTCTCTCTCTCCTCTCCTCTCTCTCTCTCTCTGTCTCGCTCTCTCTCTCTGTCTCTCGTCTCTCACTCTCTCTCTCTCTTCTTCTCTCTTCTCTCTCTCTTCTCTCTCTCCTCTCTCTCTCTCTCTCTCTCCATCTCTCTCAGTCTCTTCATGATTAATACCCAAGGAACATACAGTCTTTTGCCAGTAGTGTTCAGTTCTCCAAGTCTGAAACATGGTCCAACTGAAAAGTAGTGAACCAAAGACTAAAGTACCAACTAAAATACTGCCTCCCTACTGTTTTGTGTTTTTCTCTTTCTGTTTTGCTGTGTGTTTCGTCCATCGATGAGGTAAGGACAGGGTAACAGAAGATTTCTGTGTAAGACTCTTTGTTGTCCGATTCCATCAAATGGTTGAACCACAGACTAGACTGTTCACTACTCTTCTTTCTTAACCACATGGATGCTGTTTTCCCAGTAAGCACAGATTATACCAGGTCCTCCTCTCTGTGACAGGTTTCGTATCAGGACATGGTCTCCAACCTCAAGTACTGAACTCCATGCAATTTGATTGTAGTAAACTTCCCGCATCGAAGTCTTCCTTTTCTCTGCATATCCTGCACGAGACTGTTCTTCCTTATTCTTCTCTCGGGAATATCAGGTCGATTGGCAGCGTTGGTTCTAGTCCAAAGAGAAAGAAATCCTTCCAGTTCGGTTTCTGTATTTCTTCCAGTTTACTCAGCATACCTAACAAGGTTCTGTTGAAGCATTCTGCCCGATGTGATAGTGGAAGGTATGGGGTCGTTCTTGAGCGTTGTATCCCACTGTAGCTYTGCAACTTTCTGAACAGTTCATTCTCAAACTCCCTCCCCTGATGGGTAGCCGAATCACAAAATGATGTCATTGAAGATCTTGCATGCTGCAGTCTTGCTGGACTTGTTCGGTGTAGCGTAAGTCTGGGGAAACTTAGTGAAGTGGTCTACCATAACCAGAATGTATTCAATACCACAACTGCTTCTCCCCAKATTTTKACATTTTTTTATTTAACCTTTATTTAACTAGGCAAGTCAGTTAAGAACAAAATCTTATTTAAGATGAAGGTAGTCGATTGAGATGATCTCAAATGGAGCAGAGGTTTCGATGCTTTGCAATGGTGTTGTTGTGGTTCTGTTGGGTTTCTTTTGCTTCAGACAGCGGCGGACTCTTGTCTCACAGTGTTCCATTTCTTCTCTCATCTTCGGCCAAAAGAAGCGTTCTCTGGCTAGAGAAACCAAACAAGTGGTGTGCCAGAACTAGTGTTCAAGGGATTTCCTAATAACACGCCATTTTGCAAGAACTCTCTGATGCGCGTTCCTGTTCAGTCAAGAACTCCTCTGACTTGACTCCACCCGACCCCACTTGAAGATAGTTTGTCCCTGGCTGGGCTGCTATCGACTCAAAACCATATAGGCCTTGTTAATGAACATGAAGAAGTGTATATGTTCAGATTTGTAAAAACTTTTTACTGTCTCTCTCCTCACGTCTTCCTCCACATTCAATGTAAAAACAAAGCATGTGATAACAACATAGGTGAGATGTGAGATAAACACGAAGAAGCCAGTCGGTGTGAATGTCAAAGTCCCTGCATTACCTGCGTCATCACGCTCACTGTGATGGGAGAGAAAAATGGGACGTTCTTTATTTGTGTCTATGAATTGGGAGCTGTAACTGCCAGCTCGTAAATAKGGCTTCTACCCTTTACTATCGTGCTATCACTGTGAGATGGAATTATACTACTAGAACACTGCCGTTTTGATGCGTACTGTAGTACTGTAGTAAAAACGCAGGGAGCCTATAAAGAGTTCAAGTTTGCGAGAAGCTAAATGTATTACCATTTTTTTTTACATGCCTGGTTTTATCAAGTACACATATCACTCATAAATGTCGATCTCCTCCGAAATTTTACACGATAGACCAAGGTAGAGAAAATGCAGAAAAATACATTGAACAGTCTGACCCTGTCCTGAAAGAACAACACAATTTTAGATTTCTCCATCAGATTAATATCARTTCATGTTCAATTTCCCCTGAGCCACAGCTACGACTTAGTTTCCTTTGTTGCCACCAGAATCCATGAAACTGAATCAGTTGAATTACTGAGCCACAATGAGCCACGACAGAACGACGCCACCTTGCATCCAAATCCTCTTTTGTGCATTAGGACTTAAAAAAACAAAAAAAAAACACTTGTTTCTCATTGAACTCCCCTATAAAATAGATGAAAGGAAAGGGAAAGGGGATACATAGTCCGTTGTACAACTGAATGCATTCAACTAAAATGTGTCTTGCGCATTTAACCCAACCCCTCTGAGAGAACACATTTTTAGGATCTTGATGATAATCTCAACCTTAGTGTGGAAAGGTTCAAGTATGAGTGCCTGTTAGTTTCCACAAGTGTGTGTGACCTTTGAAACAAAGTGAAAAAGCAAAAGGCATTAACCATAAACATAAAAAATGATCATTTCGGCCTCCCGAGTGGCACAGCGGTCAATGGCACTGCATCGCAGTGCTTGAGACGTCACTACAAACCCGGGTTCGATCTCAGGCTGTGTCATAACCGGCCGTAGGGCGGCGCACAATTGGCCAAGTGTCATCCGGGTTAGGGGAGGGTTTGGCTGGGGGGCTTTACTTGGCTCATCGCGCTCTAGCGACTCCTTGTGGCGGGCCGGGCACCTGCAGGCTGACCTCGGTAGTCAGTTGAGTGGTGTTTCCTCCGACACATTGGTGCAGCTGGCTTCCGGGTTAAGTGAGCGGGTGTTAAGAAGGGCGGTTTCGGGGTCATGTTTCGGAGGACGCATGACTCGACCTTCGCCTCTCCCGAGCCCGTTGGGGAGTTGCAGGGAGGAGACAAGATCGTAATTGGGTCGCATTTGGATATCACGAAATTGGTGAGAAAAAGGGGGTAAAGTACAAAAAAACAAAAAATAACTAATACAATTAATTTCAAACATGTGATTGCATACGACCAGTTGTGTGTGCATGCAATAGTGATAGTAGGCTTACCATTGGACAAACAAACGTACCTCAAATCTGGCTGACAGCTAAGACATCTCCATCAACTAAACCATGAATGACATGCAGGCAAGCCTATACATAGCAGCATCTTGTTCACTGATGGAAAATAATGACTTTCCCATATACATGTTAATACTGCAGCTTGTTGGCGTGTTGCTAAGGAACAGTGGGGTGTAGGAGCCGGGTGTGAAGTTAGCTAATTGCAGAATACATATAAAGTAAGTACATGTTCCTAGAAGGTTAATGCCCCCCCACCCCCCTCCACACACACACACACTTGGACCTTTGTAGTGTGTGTGCGTGTGTGTGTGTGTGGGAGAGAGAGAGAGGTGTCTTTAACTTTCATCTTTAATAGGGGCAAAAGATGCATTATGGTGTGAAAGTCAGTAATGTTATCTAAGTCCATTTGCTCTACTGTATTTTAAGACATGTAGGACAGTAAGAAGTTTTCTCTTCTTCCCTAAATACATCTCGAGAATGAATGTATAGAGAATGTATACTAATGGTAACCTATCTTCTTTCGAAACAAAAGGATTTATCCCAAAAATCGATTGGATGAAAAATGCATACATTTTTTATGTCAGATGATCAGAATCTTCAACCAAGATTCTGACTGAGGCACACAGAACAGAAGTCAAGCCAGAACCAATGTCGCTAGCTGCAGGGAGGGAAGGAAGGAAGGAAGGAAGGAAGGAAGGAAGGAAGGAAGGAAGGAAGGAAGGAAGAAGAGAAGAGATTGAATGCAGTTATCTTAGACTTCCCTTTTGTTGGGAGGCTAATCCTTATATGATCTGGCTACGGTGCATGAGTACAAAAAGCGATAATAACCTTGGTACCGTGCTGGTAATTCAGCTTCTGATTGTCCTCCCTCCCTCCCTCCCTCCTTTCCTCCCTCCCTCCCTCCCTCCTCCCTCCTCCTCCTCCCTCCCTCCCTCCTCCCCTCCCTCCTCCCTCCTCCCTCTCTCT